>NC_084796.1:113667472-113969139 GCF_963169125.1 Humulus lupulus
CGATGGTTAGTCTGAGAGGACTATCCAGATATTGGAGGATATGCTGAGAACATGTGTGTTGGACTTTGAAGGGTCCTGGAGTAAATATTTTCCTCTGATAGAATTTTCCTATAACAACAGCTACCAATCTACCATTGGGGTGGCACCTTATGAGATGTTGTATGGTAGGAAGTGCAGAGGACCACCAAGGCTATCGAGATGGGTGAGAGGAAATATTTAGGTCCTGATGTAGTTCAGAGGACCACCAAGGCTATCGAGAAGATTAGAGCTCAGATGCTCGCATCTCAGAGTAGACAGAAGAGTTATTCAGACCTGAGGCTGAGGAACGTAGAGTTCCAAGTGGGAGACTATGTCTTCCTTAGGGTTTCACCTCTGAGAGGGGTGAAGAGGTTCAGGAAGAAGGGCAAGTTGAGCCCTAGGTTCGTGGGATCGTTTGAGATCCTGGAGAGGATCGGGTAGGTGGCCTACAAGTTAGCCTTACCCCCTGCATTGTCTAATGTGCGCAACGTATAACATATTTTCATGTTGAGGAAGTATGCGTCAGATGGAACTCATGTATTGAGCTATGACGATCTGGAATTGGAGGTAGACTTGTCATATGAAGAACAACCAATTCAAATTCTAGATAGGAAGGACAAGGTCCTGAGGAACAAGACTATACCTTTAGTTAAGGTATTAAGGAGGAACAACAAGGTCGAGGAGGCAACCTAAGAACTGGAGGCAGATATGAGAGCTCAGTATCCCGAGCTGTTCAGGTAAAATTTTGAGGACAAAATTTCTGTAAGGAGGGGATAGTTGTAACGTCAAAAAATTACCTAATAAGGCTTAGGGCCTTGATTAGGGGGTCAAGATAGTAATATATGGAATTATGTGCTTAATTGTTATATTTATTGTAATTGTGTGAATTATGTGATAATATGACTAGTTGTGCATATTTAGGGGTATTAAATATGCATGTGGGCCCATTTCTTATTAGAAGGGCAATTATGATAATTTTGTTGGCTACTGGCATAATTGTTTATTTGTGTGCATATGTGTGACATATGTGAGAGACCACCTTATTATGTGGGTTTATTTGAGTTACTCGGCACGAGGCGATCCTATGGAGCAAGTTAGCGGCAAAGTCACAACGGGATCCAATACCTGACTCGGGCTGAGTCGAAGGGTATCTTAGTTATTAGACATTTAATTGGGTTATCGGGTAATAAAAAAAGAATAATTTGAGATATATTTGAAGTTAGTGAGTTTAGGAGGGAATATTGGGGAATTTGACCATTTTTCCCTCAGGGGCGTTTTTGGTACCCCAAGCCTCGGGATTAGCTTAACTCAATTTAGTTTAATAAAACAAAAGACAAAAACATTTGGGAAGCTGCTACCAAAACCGAATCTCTCTCTCTTTCTCTTAACTCACTCTCTTTCTCTCAAGACCTTTCCTAAGCAAAACCATTGATGAGCTAAGGGATTTTTGGGCTAGAAACACAAGAATTGGAGCTTAAAATTTGGGGATTAATTCTGTTACAGCTTGTGGGTTCAATCTTCATTAAAGGTAAGGTTTAATTATGTTTTTAGCCATTGAATTCTGAGTTTGTAGGGCTGTTTTAAGAGTGTTCTTGAACCCTTTTAGCTTATGAATTAAATTAGTGATATAATGAGTTTTAGGACTGATATTTTATTGGGTATTGTTGCTGGGAACATGTTAGACCTATTGTGGTAATTGAATTATAGCTTGGGGGTGAAATTGGATTAGTTTGGAGTGGACTTGGCTATTGAAAATGGATGAATTTTTGGATTCGAGGGGCCAAGTTCTGGTTGTGTTCTTGAGAAGTCGCGACTCAGCCTGAGCCCAGGCGCCTTGGGGAAGCCTTGGCTCACGGGTGCTTTGTGGTGCAGGTAAGGGAAAGGGAAAGCTTGAACAGCCATGAGTTGGAGAGCTTCGGTGGCGGCATGTACATATGCAGCTGCTCGACCACCACGACCGAGAACATCTCAGAGGAACTAGGGTTGTAGCCCTGTTTTTGGTGCTTAGGCCGGCTAAATGTAATTTTGATGAATATTCACATTTTTAAAAGCTGGTTGTAATGTTTTGGGAACCCATGTTTGTACGAAACTTTCTATATAAAAGTCAATAGTGCTTCTGACCAAAAATTTTAACCCTAACTCTTGACATTAACCTTAGTTACACATTTTAAACCAAATGACTTGATTAGCGAGTCTGACACAAATTTTAAGTACATAGTCTAACGATCCTGGATTAGGAGGACGTTACAAAGAATCTCTAAATAAACCAACAACAAAGGACCCAAATTAAATTGACAAAACAAGGGAGAAGAGAGATGGATGATAAGATGAAGCCCTTGAAATCTTAAAAATATCAAGAAACACAAAATCAAAGTGAAAGGAACCTAAAATAAACCAACTGATAAATAGTAAAGGAGAGAGAGGGGACATACCATTGAAATTGAAAAACGGGGGGAAGGCTAGCTGGGCAGATTCGAGAGGATAGAGGAACTGTGGAGATGGGGAAGCGTCGGAAAAAATGGCTCAGATAGAGAGAGGGATTGCAAGAGGTGAAGAGATATAGGGGAAGAGAGAAGGGAGTTGTATCTTTTAGAGAGACAGGGTTCTAATATATTTTTTACTAATATTTTTTTAAAAAAAAAAACTAATTAAGTTTGGATATGCAACGCAATTTTTTTAGTGTAAAAAGCCACAAACTCTATTTCACAAATGTCACAAGATTGATTTGTGGTGGCTTTTTAAAATGTTACTAAATTAAAGCTTAGGTGGCATTGTTAAAATGTCACAATAGTTTATTTTTAGTTACATTTTAAAAATGCCACTAAATTAGTATTAAAAATTGTGTTAAACTATTTTGATAATTTAGTGGCATTTTTTTGAAAATGTCACTATAACTTATTATGTGGCTCCTCCGAGGTTGCATGTTTCAATGTAAGCCATGAGACAAGATCTTGCAAATCAACATCAACCTTACGTACGAAGTCTATTAGAATAAATGCTCAAAATTTTCACGGAACCATTGCTCCCTAACCTTGTGATTAGTACTATAGTTAATTTTGATTAGTCTTTGGGGTAAATAAATTTAGGTATCGAAGTTGTAGTTTTGCCATCCCTTGCTTGACAGCAGTCAGCTTGGTAGTAGCATAGGTGGGTCCTCGGGCAGTTTTTTTAGGGTCTAGGGATCATTGTCTCACTGTGGTACCCGAAAACTTTCTATGCCCACATTGAATAATTTTAAAGCTCCAACGCATCGATATATTTGGTGATGCAGTTCAAATTTTTCTCCAAGGGAGCACCATTAATTATGCATATATGCAGTGGTATCTAGAGTGCCACTGCATACAACATCTCTATATTTTTTAAAATTATTATTATATTATATTTTATAATGTTTAAATATATATATTATTTATGTCAATAAAGTTTAGAAATTGGTTTATTTTGTGTGAGTTTATTTTGAGTGGGTTAAATAATGTGTAAAAGTGTTATTAATTTTTTCTTAATTACAATTTAATTAAATAATTTTACTAATCTTTTCAAGTGTGTGTTATATTTTAGATTTAATTTAATGTAATGTTTTTTTCTCTAGTAATATAATATTTATTTTAACACATGTAATATGATATTTTAATTTATCTAATTTTAATAATCTATAGTATTATTGTCATGTAATTAATTAATAGTTTTATTTTTATTAAAATAATTAATTGAGTATAATAATTGTGATGATTTTAGTAAAATAATATAATAATAAAAAAAATATTATATTTTATTATAAGGGAATATTTGGTATTGGTCAATACCAAATTTGGTAATATGGTTGGAGATAGAGCTGTAAATGTGAGCCGCCCGACCCGGCCCGGCCCGGCCCACATTTTTCGTGCCTCCGGTAAATTCGGGCCGGGCCGGGCCAGCCCGCATAAAAATATATAGGCCCAGCACGGCCCACAAGCACGACCCACATGGGTCACGTGCCGGGCCGGACCGGGCCCAGATCGTGCCAGCCAATATTTCTAAAGTGGGCCAGCCTATTTTTTTAAATGGGCTTTTTTCGTGCCCTAAAAATGGGCCTCAAGTCAGCCAAAATCTAGGCCTAATTCGAGCCCACTTTTTTTTACCTGTTTTACTTTTTTTCCTGTTTTACTTTTTACATATATATATATATGTATATTTACTTAATTAACACAATAAAAATTCCAAACTTAAAAATAAAAATCAAATAAACATTGCCTCATTAAAAACTTTACCAAGAAAAAGTTTAAGAAATAAAATCTATAAAAATAGTATAATATTTTTACATACTATAATAAAATGATGATATAATAATAATTTTTTTATTTATTTGAGTTTAATTCGGGCTTTTTGTGTGCCGTGCTTTCGGGCTTTTTATATTCGTGCTTACGTGTCGTGCTTTCGTGTCGTGCCTTCGGGCTTGTCGTGCCGTGCCGTGCTAAGCCCGTGTCGTGCCCGTGCCTGGCCCGAGCCCATATTTTTTCGTGTCGTGCCTGGCCCAAGCCCATATTTTTTCGTGCCGTGCTCAAAAGCCCGGCCCGTATTTAGAGCTCTAGTTGGAGATAGTGTTAGGTAATGGGTCGAGATTTTTTTTAGTTATATTTACAATAATATTTTTAGTAGTACAATAGTACAAAATATAAGAGTAGGACAGGTTGGAAAGGTTGGCTGGTGTTTGTTGGCTGTGTTTCATTGGCTCGATAGGGTGATATGAAAACACAATAATAGTTGGGTCCTTCACTCCTCCTATTTAATGGTAACTAAAAACAAAAACTTTCTCGTTTGACAGCCCATGCCAGATTGCAAATTCCTAGATTTCGCTTCCAAATAGCGACCTTTTTGTTGTTATGACAAGAGTATTTTATTTACTAATTGTCCATCATTCCATTCTTTCACACAACAAGTTATATTAGTTATAGCATGTGAAAAAGTAACTTATCAAACTATTTTTGGCAACAAATAAGAAATACAATAAAAATTTATTTCAACATTTATACCATGGAAAAATCAACTAAATGTAGTTAATCTAATAGTTAAATTAAAATATTTCAATAAATATTCATATAGTTTAATTAAAACAAATCAATTTTATCATATGTGTTTTGGATTTTGATCGTTAGATTAATTCATATATTGTTTATGGTGTGTGTAACTTTATATAAAAAACATGTGTTTTTTGAGTGTTTCTCTTTAATATATATTTATATAATATTGATCTCTATTAAATCCAAAATTAATAGCTTAATATAGATATTGCATGGACCAGAATCACATTTTTCAACCACCGTTTAAATGGTATTTAAAAAAAATCAATGTTCTATATATATTTTTTTAATTTTCTATTTGTTGTTGTATTATTTCTATTGTAATTCAATGCCAAGTATAATAAGGAACTTGTTTATATAAAGAAGGAATCCATATTATGAGTTTTTTTAACCTATTAACTAAGAGAATTATTATTGGGAAATAATATGGTTAACTTGATCTGATGTATTGTTATTGATACAATTTAATATTGAGTGTCACATATTTTCTATTATTAAATTGCGCAAATCTATATTGGCAATGATCAATACATATATTGAGAAATTTATTTGTAAAAGTTTATTATTAAAAGAACATTATACATACTTGTTGATGCGGTTCTTCGCCAACAGGTAATTAAGAAAAGAAGAGAAAGGGATTAGTGCTTATGTTGAACCGAAATAGATAAATGATCTTAGAAATGAACTGGTGACTCAAAATACGTTTTTTAAGTGGTTCAAAGGTTAAAATCCTTCTACTCCACTAGTCAGTATTATTGCTATATACTGGGTATTCTTTTACATGGTATTTCTTACAATATAGAATCCAACCCCTTATAACTCCCAGGGTCTCCATATTTATAGGAGAAGGCACTTGGGAGTTGGTAAGAAGGTCATCCCGTGACCTCCTTACCTATCATGTCAACTTTGAGACATTCATGATTAATTCCTAAATCTGACACATAAGTGTGGTCAAATCAATAGGTAAGGGGATAATGGGTCGCACGACCCAAACCAGTCGTAGGTGTCTGAATATGCACGTTCCTGCTGCGTGTCTGAGAAGTCAGGGGTATATCAGACACGTGATGTCTGATATATGCACGTTTACCATGCGTGATTGACTTTATAAAAGGTCACAGCCTCCAACTCCAGCTCGTACCACGAGCTGGATGCTTCCCTCGACCTGTGGCCTCCAGAGTCTAGGCTCAGTCCTTAAGCAATCTTGGTGAACCCTTAGGTTACCTCGAGCTAAGGAGGTAGGACCTTACGATGGTAGCTCCGGTCTTGGAGATGTTCATGTGGTAGTCGTGATTAGGCCGTATCTCAGCTCGCTAATCAGCCCGTGGGAAAATCAGGGCGTACAATACTCTTATCTACTTTTTAAAGTTTTTTTTCCTCATTTTTAGTTACTTTAATTATTTTTTAAGAATGTTTCTCTCTCTCTCAAAACTAAATAATTTTTTTCAATAATTATTTGTGTATTTTTTAATTTTTTTGTGTTGTCTATCATTGTCATTTTATTGTTAGTTTTGATCATTTTTAAATCTTAGTCATACTTATTCCACTACAAAAAATGTCACTTTTACTAGCTCTTTTTGGCACAGGCAAATAATGCAATTTCCCACAATTTTCCAAGAAATTTCAATTTATTTAAGGCTTAGTAATTGGCTACAAACCTTTTAAGATACTCAATGATATTGTTTACTAATCCTACATGGTTTTTTCATTTGAGTGCATACTCTTTGATTCTAGTTAGAAATTTTATTAGTCTATTACTTATGATTTAATTTTTTTTATATTGGGGGAGGGGATTTAAACTTGGGACCTCATTTTTAGTTTTAAGAAAATGAAGAGAGTATCGAGAAAAATAGACATCTTTATTTTTCAGTTGTGTAAAAACTACAAACTAAGGTATTTAAAGCTACAGTAATACACCTAAGTATTATTCGGTTACAACAAAAAAAACTATTACAAAACTTACTTTAGTTCTCTATTGTAACTAACTAACAAAATGATGTTAATACTCCCCCTCAAGATGGACTACATATGTTCATCAAACCCATCTTGCCAATTAAATGACCAAACTGAGTTGGAAAGAGTGCCTTAGTTAACACATCTGCAATTTGGTCCTGTGTTGACACATGAAACAGAATTATGATGTGACAATCAATCTCAGTAGGTTTGGTTCTCTCATGGAAGATTGGATTTGTAGCAATGTGAAGTGCTGCTTGATTGTCATAGTACATAACAACTAGTTTTTCATGCTCAACTTTCAGCTCCCTCAGTAATGACAGCAACCATGTCAACTCACAACTTATATTCTCCATAGCCCTGTATTCAGCCTCTGCCGAAGATCTTGATACAATATGTTGTTTTTTGGACTTCCATGAAATTAAGGAATCTCCCAAGAATACACAAAAGCTAGTTGTAGATCTTCTTATGTCTTGACAAGTAGCCCAATTTGAATAAGTGAAAGCACTTAATCTAATTTCAGATTTTGATTAGTAAAACAACCCTTGGCTGGGGAGCAGACTTTAGGTACTGTAAAACCCTTTGTGCAGCTCTAAGAAGAGGTTGACGAGGCTTAGCTAAAAATTGACTAAGTCTATTTACTGAATAGCACAAGTCAGGCCTATAGTCAAGTAGAGTAACCTTCCAATGAGTCTCATATACACCCGGATCATCCAAGAGCTCTCCTTCACTTTCACTTAACTTCAAATTAGGTACCATAGGAGTACTAATAGGTTTAGTACCTAAACAGCTAGCTTCTTTGAGAATCTATAAAGCATAAGGCCTTTGAGAAATGAAAATCCCCTTTTCTGTTCGAGCTACTTCTAAACCAAGGAAATATCTCAAGTTTCCCAAGTCTTTAAGCTTGAATTTCTTGTCAAGATCTTGTTTTAGTCGCTCAATAGCTTGTAAATTGTTCCCATCAACGATAACATGATCCACATATACTAATAAAGCTATAAAACACTACCTTCATGTTTGAAAAATAAAAAGTGATCCGTGGCTGATTGTTTGAACTGTTTTTCTAGCAAAATACCTGAAAATATTGCATACCATTTCCTTGAATCTTGCTTTAAACCATAGAGAGACTTGTTAAGTTTGCACACTGGGTTATGAGGCATAAGAATCTCCCTCTTAGGGCTATACCCTCGAGGAATAGTCATATAAACCTCTTCATGAAGATCTCCATGCAAAAAAGCATTATTAACATCCAATTTGTGAAAAAACCAGCCATGAGATGAAGCTAAAGCAAGAAGTAACTTGACAGAAACAAGTTTAGCAACATGAGCAAAGGTATCATTATAGTCAATACCTTCTTGTTGTGTGTATCTGTGGAAAATATATTCTGATATTTTATTTCTTTGAGAGCACTGCCATTTAAATAGGCACTTTACAAACTATAGACTAATTTGATATTAAATACCAAATATTCTAGGGCAATTACAATGGTACTAAATCAACCTAAAATCCTCCAAAAAAGGAAAAATATAGTGTGTACAGATTGGTTTCCCATTCTTGAGGGACACCGAATTAATTAAAATAATAATAGAAAATAAAAAACAATATTTTCTACACCCTCCCTCAAGCTGGTGCATAGAGATTCCACATGCCCAGCTTGAAAACAATCTCATTAAAACTGTCTTTCGATAAGCCTTTAGTCAGAATATTAGCCTGCTATTGTTTGCTGGGAACATACACAACACATAACTCTTTCTGTTCAGTTTTTTCTTTAATGAAGTGTATATCCACTTCCACATGCTTCGTCCTATCATGATGAACTGGGTTATGTGCAATGCTGATTGCTGATTTGTTGTCACTATATAATTTTAAAGGCTTCGTTCTTTGAAGTTTCAGCTCTTCAAATATACGTTTAATCCAGATTAGCTCGCATACTCCTTGACCAAGAGCTCTAAGTTCCGCTTCTGCACTACTTCGAGCTACTACTGACTGTTTTTTACTTCTTCAAGTAACTAAGTTCCCCCAAACTTTGGTACAATAGCTAGTGGTTGATCTTCTATCCTCAACTGATCCTGCCCAATCCGCATCGGTGAATGCCTCAACGCCTCGTTTTTCATTTTTCTTGAACAATAAGCCAGTCCGAGGTGTTTTCTTTAGGTAACGTAAGATTTTGTACACAGCTTCTAAATGTTCTTCAAGAGGATTGTGCATGTATTGACTAACCAGGCTCACGGCGAAAGCAATGTCGGGTCGGGTATGAGACAAGTAGATTAGTTTACCCACTAATCGTTGATACATTCCCTTGTCTACCATCTTCTCTTTCGTATTCTTTTTGTACTTGCCTTTTGGTTCAACTAGAGATGCTACAGGTTTACAACCACTCATTCCAGTTTCTTTGAGAAGATCCAGAATGTATTTTCTCTGTGATACTGAAATTCCTTGTTTAGTCCTTGCCACCTCCATACCTAGAAAGTATTTCATAGGTCCAAGGTCTTTCACTTCAAACTCCTAGGCTAGTACACCTTTAAGCTTATCTTGCTCTTCATAATCATCACATGTTATTATCATATCATCGACATAAACAATGAGGATAGTCACCTTACCCTCTTGTGAGTGTTTGAAAAACAGTGTGTGATCAGATTGAGCTTGTTTGTAACCATGCCTTTTTATCACCTGATTAAATCTTTCGAACCACACCCTTGGAGACTGTTTTAGACCATGGAGAGATTTTTTCAGATGACATACATTCTCTTTTCCATATCTGTCTTCGAAGCCTGGAGGAATTCTCCTATAAACTTCTTCCTCCAAATATCCATTGAGAAAGGCATTTTTGATGTCTAGCTGCTGTAAGGGCCAATCTAGATTGGTAGTAATAGATAACAGGACCCTCACAGTATTTAGCTTTGCAACAGGAGCAAATGTCTCGTTGTAATCTACACCATGTGTTTGAGTGAACCCCTTTGCAATGAGTAGAAAGTCACATTAGGGTATGGTCGTTTTTGAGTCGAAATGAGTAGAAATTTGGTATGTGGAGATTTTCTAGGCAAGCTTGGCATTAAGGCCGTTTTTGAGTTTGGTAAACTTATTCTTACCAAGTCCAATGTATTTTTGGGAAAGGGGTACTCTTGTTAGGGTATGGTCTAATTGTGCACCAATGATGTAACTTTCAATGTTATTAATAAAGATGTTATATCCGCTTATATTGTTGAATATTATTCTTTATTTTATGGCATCTTAGACTATCTCATATAAGTTTTTCAACAATGAAAAGAGTGGTGAAATGTGGTATGATTGCATGCAATATTAAAAACTATGGAAAATGTGAAACATGTGTTAAGGCAAAAATGATAAGGAAATTATTTCCTTGTGTAGAAAGATCATCTAATAGAAAGATATTTAATCCATATTGATCTTTGTGAATTAAATGGTGTTTTAGTAGATATACCTATGTGTTGCTTTTAAAGCATAAAGATGAGACTTTTGATGCTTTTAAAGTATATAAATTAGAAGTTGAAAATCAACATAATAAAAAGATTAAGGTGCTAAGAAGTGAGAGAGGATGAGAGTACTTCTCTAATGAATTCAATGCATTTTGTGAAGAAAATGACATAATTCATGTGTGCACGGCACCATATACACCACAACACAATGGTGTTGGTGAGAGAAAAAATATAACTTATCAAGAGATGAAAAAATAGAACGTTATTAACCGCTTGGCACATTCTTAATCGAATACGAATGAGGAAAAAATGAGATATCTCCATATGAGTTATGGAAATGAAGAAAACCCAATTGAGGGTACTTCAAAGTGTGGGGGTGTCTTGCATATTACAAGAAAAAAGAACCTAATAGTACAAAGTTAGGTTCAAGAGCCATAAAGTGTGCTTTTGTTGGTTATGCCAACAACAGTAAAGCTTATAGGTGACAACTCTTGAATAAAGAGTTATTTTTATACTTTTAAGCTTATAAATATAGAATTAGGTTGAGTGATGTTTGTTTATTATTGTACTTTTTGGGTAATTCTTTTCTGTTTTGTATTCTTGTGTCCTTTTTTGGTTGTTAAGAGCTAAAAGTAGACAAATAATGAATAGTGAAATGGCTCTAAGCTGTTTAATTTGTGATGAAATGTCACATTTTGCTAGAGCATTTTTAGCCGGATACAACAAGGGGAATTAAGCATATAAAGGAGAGACACGTGGCATGTCATTAATTGAGTTGTCAAAGGGTGGTGAGGTGGCAAAAATCAGAGTTTCTAAGCTGCATTTTACAGGAGCAAGTTCTAGAAGAGAAGAGGAGACTCAGGAGAGAAAGAAGGAGGGGCATTTTGGGACATGAGGAAAAATGATTTTGTACCCTAGCTGAAAGAAAAAGAAGGGATAGCCTCCATTACCATATTCAACCATCTTTTAGAGGGAGAAGCACCAAGTACAAGAAGTTTTCAGAGTACAAAGAAGGAAAGAGAAGAAAGAAGAAGAGAATATTGATTTCATCATCAAATTTGGGCTACTCTTCTACTTTGTTTGTTATTTCTTTCCTAATATCTCTTAGTAATTGGTGTTTGATTTCTCATGGGCAGATTTAATTTTGTATTTGTGTTTCTTGATTTACTCATGAACTAGATATTAGGAGGCTTGGAATATTAATGAACTCTACGTCTTAATTCTAAATTTCTTGCACTTTATTTTAGCAAATCACTCATTGTGCGTTCAATGTGCTTAATGATGAATTCTTCTTGTTGTTTGACCACCAATGGCAAGATGATTAGTTATATTTTTGTTGGGAAGTTTGAATATAATAGATAAATTTGAATGACACAAGTAGATAATCTTGTTAGATTAATTTTTGTGAATAGCATAGGAATGCATTGTTTGCCTTGTGTAACAATTATAAATTGATGCTTAAATCAGAATTCTTAAACTTGATTAGCATATGAATATGTTTAATTAGGTGAAAGAATTAATACCATAGGATTTGGGAAAGTTCTATGAACTTACTTTGAATTTTTGTTAACTTTGGGAATTTTGCTGAGATTTTGCTACAACAAAATGTACATGTCATTTGACATAGAGAGATTTAATAATTCTAGCCCATTTCAACCAATTTATTACCTCACTTTCAGATTGGCATTGCAGTTTATTTTTAAGCATTTTTAATTGATCTCAAGTAGTGTTAGTTTACAAAAATCAAAACAAATTAATTTGGTTACTTTTGCAATTGTTTGGTAATTGATTTATGCAATTAGTTTTAATTTGCAATCCCCGTGGAGACGATCTCAAATATTTATTACTTTATTACTTGTTTTGTGACTGTGTACACTTACACATTATTGATCAAATTTTATCACAACAAGTTTTGGCGTTGTTGCCAGGGATTGAAATTAGAATTTTGTGTATTATTAATTATTTTGCAATTTGTTTTTCTTATTTTGCACTAATCTTGTTTGCTTGATCTTGTCCTTTGATAGATTGCTTATGTTGCATGAACGAGCGTCTAGACTTTGAGCTAGCCCCTATTGTCCCTGAGATTGAACGAACATTTAGAAGAAGACTAAGGGAAAAATGGGCTCAACTTCACCTTGCTATGGCTCAAGAAGGTGAAGGGGTTAAGGAGATTGAAGCTCAACCCATGCTTAATGTGGCTGTTGGAGTTGCCAATAATACAACCAATGCTTTCAATGTCGATAATGTTATTGTTATGGCTGATGAAAGAGAGAGGCCATAAGGGAGTACGCTTCCGCAATGTTTAATGAGCTGAATCCTGACATTGTTAGGCCTGCAATTGAAGCAGCTCAATTTGAGTTGAAGCCCGTGATGTTCCAAATGTTGTAGAAAGTGGGTCAATTTAGTGGGCTGCCTACATAGGACCCTCATCTCCATCCCCGCTCATTTTTGGAGGTGATTGATTCCTTCAAGTTGCAAGACGTTATTGAAGAAGCCTTGAGATTGAAATTGTTTCCTTTTTCTCTGAGGGATAGAGCTAGAGCTTGGCTCAATACACTTCCTTCCAACTCGGTGTCTACATGGAATGAGCTAGCTAAGAAATTTTTGATGAAGTATTTCCCTCCAACGAAAAATGCCAAGTTTCGGAATGAGATTATTTCTTTACAATAGTTGGAGGATGAGTCGATGTGTGATGGTTGGGAGAGGTTCAGGGAGTTATTGAGGAAGTGCCCACATCATGGTATTCCACATTGCATTCAAATGTAGAGTTTTTACAATGGTCTCAATGCTTCCACTCGTATGGTTTTGGATGATTCAATAATTGGGGATATTCTCTCTAAGTCCTACAATGAAGCATATGAGATTTTGGAGCGGATTGCCAACAATAATTAACATGAGGTAAATGCTTTGACAATATTGACCGCTCAAGTTTCATCTATGACCAACCTCCTAAAGACCTTAAGTATGGGGGGTAATGTACAATCAGCTCCTATGGGCTAAGTAGGGGATGATTCTTGTGTTTATTGTGGAGATGGGCACACATTTGATATATTTCCTTCAATCCCGCTTTGCTATGTGACATGTGGAATCAAGATGACAACCGCAACAATCCATATCCTATCTCTTACAATCAGGGGTGGAGGAATCATCCAAACGTTTCTTGGGGAGGTCAAGTGGTGCATCCATGCCTAACAAGCCCAATTATCCACTAATATTTTCTTAACAACAACCAAGAGCTCAACCTCCTCATCAAAAATTTTCTCAAACAAGCTCTTTGGGGAATTTGATGAAAGAGTATATGGCCAAGAATGATGCAGTGATACAACGTCAAGAAGCGTCTTTGAGGAACCTTTAAAATGGGGCAACTAGCTAATGAATTGAGAAATAGATTACAAGGTACATTGCTTAGTGATACCAAAAATCCAAGAATAGATGGTTAAGATCATTGCAAGGTGATCACTTTGAGGAGTGGAAAAGATCTGGAGTTGAATGAAAAAAATCTAAGTGAAAAACCGAGCCTACTTCTATCCAAACTAGTGTGCAAAAAGAGGAAATAGCTAGAACTTATAATGTGTCAAAAATGGTGACCCTGAAGCAAATGCTACAACATTTTCTCAAAAAAATGCATCAGAGAAGCTAAATAGCAAGCCACCTCCACCATTTCCACAACAATTTGAAAAGCAGCAACAAAAATGTCAAGTCATGAGACTTTTAGATGTTTTGAAGCAACTCCACATCAACATACCATTCGTGGAAGATTTGGAACAAAAGCCCAACTATGTGAAGTTTTTGAAGGACATCTTGATTAAGAAGATGAGACTTGGAGAATTTGAAACAGTGGCTTTGACAGAAGGTTGTAGTGCAATGTTGAAGAATAAGATTCCACCTAAAATGAAAGATCTGGGTAGCTTCACAATTCCCATTTCTATTGGGGGCGGAGATGCTGGTAAAGTTCATTGTGATTTGGGAGCTAGTATTAATTTGATGCCATGTCCATTTTTAAAAATTTGGGAATTGGAGAGGCGAGGTGTAATGACCCAAAAATGCTAATAGGGTTTAGTGCCTTGATTAGCGTGCCACAGGGCATAATTGGATATATGTGTGTTTAATTGGTTAAATGCTTGACTATGTGGCATGCATGACTTATATGATTATGTGAATATATTATATGCATGTTTATGAGTATTAGATATGCATGTGGGCTCTTTACTATTTATAAGGGCATATTTGTAATTTTGGCTCGTTAAGGACATAAATGTGATTATAAGTGATAAATGGTTAAGACCACATTATTATGTTGATACACTTGCAGTATATGGCTCGAGACAGTCCTAGTGAGCGAATTAGCGAAATAGTCATAGCGGAGTTTAATACCGGCTCAGGGGAGCCTAGGGGTATTTTGGTAATTTAGAGAATATTTTGGGATTTATTGATTAATGAATAAGTATTTGGTAATTAATTGGACGTGATGAGATTAATTGGTAAATGGTAGGAACACTTGAGGAATTAGCGGGAATCGGGAAATGATCGTTTTACCCTTAGAAACAAATAAAAGGTTAAGTGGGTATTTGAGGAATTAGCGGGAAACCTCGTGACTCCACTAAAGACTTGGAATTAATAAGTTAGTAAATTTATTTGTTAGATTTATGATAACTTATTTGACCTTGATTTCATAGGCCCATGGTCCCCACTATACCTTGGATAAAATCATCTAGATAGTCTCAATTAATTGATTTAATTATCAATTAGAATTATCAAAGTTGACCATGTCAATTTTGGATAGTTTCACAGAGTTATGTAATTTTGAGAAGAAAAGAGAAATCATGGAAGATTTATTAATTAAGATAAATTGGTATCTAAATTAATAAATAGGTTTAAATCAAGGTTAAAATTATAAATAATTAATTTGATAAAGGATTTAAATAATTAAATCAATAGAGAATAATACAGGCCTTGATTTTAAGTCCAATGGGCTTATAATAAAATGGGAAATTTCACGGGCCTAAAGCCAATGATAATTTCGACAAAGAGCTGTTAATTGGCTATTATTTTATTGATTTTTTAATTAAATAAATGACCTAATTGAGTCTACAAAATGAATGTTAATAGAGAAGTCAAAACAGAAGTTCACAAGTTGAAACACAAGTTTTTAATAGGTTTTAGATTCTCTCTAAACATAAGTCCTTTTCTAAGCCTTATTGTTCTTCTCTCTTCTTCTTTACGTATCTATCTCATGTCTTGAGAATTGCCCACTCTAGTCTTGGTGATTCTAAGGATACTTTGGAAGGCTGTGAAGAAAATTGAAGATCGGTTCAGTTTCTTGATAATACTCCGCGACAGAAATGATACAAGGGTTAGAGAAACTGAAGGAATGACTCATTCATTCTGCTGCGTATAATGTAAGTATTCTTCTCATTATTTCTCTTTGAATTCAATTTTAGAAACATATTCTAGGTTATCTCATATTAATTTGTTTAATATTAGATCTACATAAAAATAAATAAAGATCATGTATAAGTTTCCCAACATGATTCTGGTTTCTTAAGCTAATTTTAGGTACTTAGGGAGAGTAAGAATTGTTTATAGGCTAGATATAATTTTTGGCTGTTAATTGGGGGTGTGAATTTGAGGATAGGCTCGAGGAGAAAGCTAGGAAAGGGAAGTTTTTCTGGGTTTAGGGGCTCGAGTCGCGGTCTAGTTCTTCAGGCGCCATGACCCGCATGCTTAAGGAGGCTGGGAGCCTCTATTTGCCAGGCGTGCCATGACTCGGAGGGGTGCAAGTAGTGGCGCATGACCTCCAGCAGGGAAGTCTTGGCCTTTGTCTTAGGGGCGGGTCGCGGCCCTTAAGGGCAAGTGGTGACCCTAAATGGGAAATTAAATGAAAACAAGGTTTTAGGCTCGGGGATTCAAAGCTAGGTGCTCGGGATGAATTCTACTACCCGGTTTTGTAGAACTCGAGGTCTCATAGGCTAATATTTGTTCCCTAAACATTTATTTTAATTAGAGATTGATAGTTACCCACTATTATTGTGACTAGGATATTGCTAAGGCTCAGAACTAAGGATCATGCTCGAGATCACTCTTTATTCATTGCTTGGGATTCGAGGTAAGAAATATGCACCCATGTGGTTGTGAAAGGGACTGAGATTCCCAGTAATTGAATGTAGTGTCCCAGAATATTTACTTAGCTAGCTAGATAGTTGTAGTAGTTAGTATTAGTTTGTAGCATGCTAGATTCTGTGGATTTTGGTTCAAACCGGGACTTAGTTGGAAACTCATAGCAACAGTTATGGATTTTATAAGTTTAACCTATAGTTTAGAAATATTAATTATAACATAAGGTTTGATTAATATTGTTGATCCTAGAAATATATTTATTATAACCTAAAGTTTAGATATAATTATTAAGAACATGACACTTGTCATAATCATGTTTATTAATGATTTAAGTATTTTTGATGAATAGTTTAAATAAAAGAAGAATCTAGAAGCTCTAGAACCTTCCAACACCTGCTAGAATCACATTTAGACTCAGTCAAGTTTAATCAATTTCATATATGTTGAATAAGTGCAAATACATGTTTGATATATCAACATATGTCGATATATCGCTGTTATAGGAGCCGATATATCGCCTACGGAAGATACGAAAAACACATCGACTTCGCACGAACGATCGAACGAAGGCTTGGGAACATAGTGGAGGCGATATATTGCCTATAGGGGGTGATATATCAGCCCCACCCTTGCATTTTTGAACTCTGTGGAATCCGAGCTTAAAACATCCCTTAACCACTTAGACTTGCCTTTAAACAATTTTGACCGAGTTATGGGCTTCTGTTGAATGAAAATTCAAATCTTTTTCATTTTATATTCATTTATTTATTCAAATTAAAAGGGATTAGTTTCACTACTTGAACTCTATAAATAGGACCTAGTACTCAGCCATTTTCTTCATTCTTCAAGCATTTATTCAGAGCCTCCAAGTTGCTAAGGTTATCATAGAGAGAAACACTTGGGTTTTGGGTTAAAAGCTTTATCATTCTAAGCTTTTCTAAACACTTAGGAAGTGAGATATAGTGTTATTTTGGTATCGAGGTGTAGATCGGGTTCTATTTCAACCAAGGTATTCTTATCCTCAAGTTCAAGTTCTTCATAGTTCTTTAGTTTTCTTTTATTTTCTTTTCAGATCCTAACTCTTGTTTATGATTCTTAGTTAGGAATTTAATTTTCTTGAAACTTAAGGTTCTTTTCGGTAAGTTTCTACTTGGATGGTTTAGTTCCCTTTTCATATTCATTCTTTAGAAATACTCACCATTCTTACTGTTGGTTTTAGGAGTATTCCAATCCCGTTCTTGTTCTCAAATATCCTGATTTTTGGTAAGGAAAATAGGTTAGATTATATATGTTTATATGTTTATGTTATGATATGTTTTATGCTATGATATGTATATGTATAAATATGTTTTGTAGTCCTTGGGCATATGACTTGTTTAGATAGCAAGCCCCAAGAATATGTTTTATAGTAGCTTGGGCATATGACTTACGTAGATTGCAAGCCCCAAGAATTTTTATCATTTTCATGGTTTAGAGTTATGATTTACCCTACCTCCATTAGTAGACAGAGGACCTAGATGGGTTATCATATACTACTATGTGATCTAACCTACCTCGATTAGTAGACAGAGGACCTAGATGGTTTTATCACATTCCATGCTAATGAGTTAGTGGCCATTAATGTTGTAGTCCTATATGTTATATGTTTTATAGTATATGCTTTATGATATAGTCTTGTGTTTTATATATGACATATATGTTTTAGTAGATTTTCCTTGCTGGGCATTAGGCTCATTCATTTATTTTTTTAGCATGATGCAGGAAAATGATTATGGAAGGCGGAAAGATTCATGGCAACTTGGCTTGTGTGTTGAACATGAATGGATTGAATGGACTGTGCGTCGATCGAGGATGACGTTATTTTTAAGTCTTTTGAATTATGTTTCTTTTGTAATTCCGCACTTAGTTTTTAAACAGTTGATTTACTTTATGTTTTATGTTTTTATGTATTAAATAATAGGTACTCATACCGTATTTTATATTTCATATTTTACTTTGTATTTTGCACAATATTTATTTTGGGGTTTTAAATAAAGTTATGTTATTTCTTATGTATGTTTCCCAAAATAGAAGCTATGTCTAGTAGTTTTTAATGGTCCCAGGTCTTAGAAATAGTTGGGTCATTACATTGAATATATATGTTGTATGATTGTACAGTTGTTATGCATTATGAGAGTGTACAACCTAAGGGGGCCGGAGCTGATGATAAGCGTACTGAACGTAGCTCGGCCTAAGCGAGTCAGGATCAGCTAGATAAATAGAGGGCTCGACCTAAGGGCGCCGACCCTGAACATTTGTATTATTGATTAAGATGTATGATTGAAAATACATGTTTACCATTGTTTAGCCTAATGCTTGTACTCTGCTAAATAACTGAATTAGTTGGATTGAGGTTGATTGATTATTACTGTTGCTATATGTTTTTTATATTTATTGTTTCATGCTAGGCCTTGGCTCATGGGTGCTACGTCGTGCAGGTAAAGGCAAAGGGAAATTAGAAAACCATGAGTTGGAGAGCTTTGGGGGCGGAGTGTACATCGCCAGCTGATCGACCACCACGGCCAAGGGAAAGTTACAGGAATAGAACTCTAAATTGTATTTTTACATTAGATTGACTTTTGTTGTACCAACTTTTGGGAATTGTATTTACCACATATACCCTGTTTTTGGGATCCCATGTATCAAGCATTTGTTTTAATTAAAATTAACCGCTTATGATCAAAATCTTTTAACCCTAACCTGATAGTTGGCTTTAAGACTACATTTATGTTCAAACAACTTGATTAGCAAGTCTTGCACTATTTTAAAATACACAGTGTAGCGGTCTTGGTAATACAGGGCGTTACAACTTGGTATCAGAGCTGTCTAGGTTTAAGGATTCCTGAAGACTGGCTGGGCATGTACAATCATCGCTAAAGATGAGTTCGAATTAGGGTTTGGTAACTATATATATGTGTTTACATGCTTAAATGTTTAAAGGAATTATAAATGCTTTGTTTCATGATTAATAAGGAGCACGAGATACTGATAGGGCCTGGCCCTTGACTACTATATGAATAGGTTAAGGCATGCTTATAACATTGCTACTGTATGTGAATGAATGTTTAAATGCTTATTTGCATCCTGATTGCATATTGTTGGTTGAGTTTCGATAATGGACCATGGAAAGAATGTTAACCTGTCATCATTGCCTGACCACTGAGTCGTTGATTGCAGATAAACTTGGATAGTTATGCGTCCAAGTCTATCAATACGACTAGCCAGCACAGGGGTCGAGGATAAAGATGATGAGTAGGGCCAGAACCCTCCACCAGTCCCTGAGAACTGGCAACAGATACTTGTTGATATGCAAGCCATGTTACAAAGTCAGGAAGGGAAAATTCTTCTTTTGAGACAGCAGGCTTTGTCAGGGAGTGCTGCACCTATTGTGCCACATGCTGTGGCACCAATTGTACAACCACTTGAGGTTGGGAAAAGGTGGGAGCCACTTTATGAACGGTTCAGAAGACAACATCCTCCAACTTTTGAGGGAGGACCAGATCCATTGAAGGCTGAATAGTGGATGAGTATGATCACCTCCATCCTGGATTTTATGAGGGTGGAAGGTAATGATAGGGTGGCCTGTGCCACCTATATGCTTATAGAGGATGCCCGTATTTGGTGGGAGGAGGCATCATAGACTCGGGATGTTTTTACTTTGAGTTGGGATAGGTACATAGATCTATTCAACTAGAAGTATTATAATGTTTCCATCAGAGCAGGTTAGGTGAATGAGTTTATGGGGTTGGTACAGGGAAATATGATAGTTAATGAGTATGCCCTGAAGTATGATAGGTTAGCAAAGTTTGCACCAGACTTAGTGCCTACAAATTCAACTAAACAGGACAGGTTCATTCGAGGGCTTAATACTATGGTAGCCCGAGATGTGAGGATCACATCAGTACCTGGGCAGACGACTTATGCCCAGGCTGTTGAGAAGGCTCTTACCGCTGAGGAGGTAGAGAATAAGATCTAGAGGAAGAACGCTGCGAGATGGGATGTTCGTTGGGAAATGCCTCCATATACAGGTTCTGGTAGGGGCGGAGGCCCGAGTGACTTGAAGAGGAAGACCCTTGACACCTCGACCACTGCCAGTCCTGATAGGAGGGGCCAGGGTGTTCAGGGTGGCCGCCAGGGAGGTAGTGAGACATGGAGAAGTTATCCAGACTACACGAGATATAGGAAGCGCCATCCAGGTGAATGTCGGGCAAAGGCTTGTTACCTATGTGGGGTGGTTGGACACCTCAAGAAGGATTGCCCAATAGTGAAGAAAGAGGAACCAGGGAAGGTAGACAGCTTGACTCCAGCTCGAGTGTTCACCTTGACCCAGGAAGAGGTCGGGGCTAGTCCTTCGGTAGTGACATGTTAGCTTTCTAGTGCTGTCTCTTCATATACTATATTGATTGACTCTGGTGCTACACATTCGTTTGTTTCTAGTAATGTAATTGATAGATTGTGTAGACCTAGTCAGTACTATACTGCAGGGTTTGGGACTATACTGCCTACAGAGGAACTGGTAGTTTCTAGGAGATGGATTAGAGCATTGCCAGTTATGGTAGATAGTAGGGAACTATTTGTAGATTTGACTGAGTTGGGTATGGATGATTTTGATAAGATTTTGGAGATGGATTGACTAGTCAGATATAGGGCCACCATAAATTGCAGGAAGAACATGGTGACCTTTGAGCTGGATGGTGAGGATCCCTTTATTTTTGTGGGTGTTGTGCATGGACCCGGGATACCCATGATATCAGCATTGAGGGCTAGGGACCAATTACATGGAGGTTGTATAGGTTTTCTAGCTAGTGTGGTGGATACCACTAGAGTTTTTTCTGTGGGGCCGGATGGGACAAGATTGGTATGTGAGTTCTTGGATGTGTTTCCTGAGGATTTACCAGGACTTCCGCCACACAGGGAGATTCAGTTCGTCATCGAGTTAGCGCCGGATACAGAACAAGTGTCGAAGGAACTATATAGAATGGCTCTGGCAAAGTTAAAGGAATTGAAGATACAACTATAGCAGCTTCTAGACTTTGGGTTTATCAGACCTAGCTTCTCGCCATGGGGTTTTCCAATTTTATTGTGAGGAAGAAGGATGGGACTCTGAGAATGTTTATAGACTACAGGGAGTGGAACAAGTTGACCATCAAGAACAAGTATCCCTTAGCAAGGATCGATGATCTATTTGATCAGCTGCAGGGAAAGATGGTATTCTCGAAGATTGAACTTCGATCTGGTTATCACCAGCTGAGGATCAAGGACAGGGATATTCTGAAGATGGCCTTCCAAACGAGGTGTGGGCATTATGAGTTCTTGGTCATGTCGTTTGGTTTGACCAATGCCCCAGCAGCATTTATGGATTTGATGAACATGGTGTTCAAGGACTTCTTAGATCAATTTGTGATTGTCTTCATCGATGACATCTTGGTTTATTCCAGTTCAGAGACAGAGCATGAACAACATCTCTGACAAGTATTACAGAGATTGAGAGAGCATTGGTTGTATGCCAAGTTCAAGAAGTGAGTTCTGGCTACTATATGTGAAATTCCTTGGACACATTGTTGGTGGAGATGGGATTAAGGTGGATCCAGCTAAGGTAGAGGCAATTAGGGATTGGTCGAGGCCATGGAATGCCTCATAGGTTAGGAGCTTCCTTAGATTAGCAGGATATTACAGACAATTCGTGGAAGGATTTTCAAAGATTGTTGCACCGATGACATAATTGACACGAAAGAATCTGAAGTTCATTTGGTCAGATAAGTGTGAGAATAGCATCTAGGAACTGGAGCGACGACTGATTACTACTCCTGTGTTGAGTCTTCCTTCAGAGGGAGGGAAGTTTGTAGTGTATTGTGACGCATCAAGATAGGGATTTGCGTGTTGATGCAGAATGAGTAGGTTATTGTTTATGCATCACGACAGTTGAAGGAGTATAAGTAGTGGTATCCTACCCATGTTCCGGAGTTAGCAACGATGGTATTCACACTGAAAGTTTGGCGACATTACTTGTATGGAGAGAAGTGCGAGATGTACACTGACCACAAGAGCTTGAAGTATTTCTTCACCCAGAAGGACTTGAACATGAGGCAGAGAAGTTGGTTGGAGTTGGTGAAGGACTATGATTGTGATATTCTTTGCCACCCAGGAAAAGCCAATGTAGTGGCAGATGCGCTGAGCCGGAGGGGCCCGAGACGGTTATTTAGCTCTAAACGAATATCAAAGGAGTTGACAGATAAGATGGCTAGAGCGAGGGTAGAACTGGTTATGGGCTAGTTGGCCAATATCACCTTACGATCGACCCTTCTAGAGAGATTAAGAGAGGGTCAGATGGATAATACACAGTTGTAGGAGGTTAGAGGGAATGTCCTAGCTAGAGTGGCTAAGGATTATTCCATTTCAGAGACTGGTTTACTACCGTACAAGGATCCGAACTGTGTTCCGATGGATATGGGTATCATGCGGGAGATACTTGATGAATCCCATACTACACCTTAATCACTTCATCCAGGCACCACGAAGATGTATCAGGATCTACGTACTTTATACTGGTGGCCTGGGATGAAGAAGGACGTGGTTGAGTACATGGCCAAGTATTTAATTTGTCAGCAAGTGAAGGCTAAGCACCAGTGACCAGCGGGGTTGCTAGAGCCTTTAGGTATTCCCGAGTGGAAGTGGGAGGACATTAACATGGATTTTGTGGGAGGTTTACCCAGGAGAGTGGGGTTACATGACTCGGTGTGGGTGATAGTGGACAGATACACCAAGTCAGCTCACTTTCTACCGGTGAGGACGACCTATACTGTGGATCAGTACGCGGAGTTATATGTGAGGGAGATTGTACGTCTCCATGAGGTTCCTAAATCTATAATATCGAACTAGGATCCCATATTTACCTCCAAGTTTGGGGTGGTTTGTAGAATGCTATGGAGACTCAATTGAAGTTCAGTACAACCTTTCATCCTCAAACAGATGGACAGTCTAAGAGGACAATTTAGGTATTGGAAGACATGCTTAGATCGTGTGTGCTAGACTTCGAGGGGTCTTAGCTTATAAGTATCTTCCATTGATTGAGTTTTCGTACAACAACAGTTATCAATCAATGATTAGAGTAGCTCCATAAGAGATGTTGTATAGAAGGAGATGTAGATCGCCCATTCATTGGGATGAGATGGGTGAGAGGAAGTATTTGGGACAAGAGGTGATTCAGAAGACTAACGAAGCTATTGAGAATATCTGAGCTCGAATGCTCGCTTTGCAGAGCAGACAAAAAAGCTACACTGATCCTAAGCGTAGGGACGTGGAGTTCAAGGTACGGGACCATGTATTTCTGCGAGTTTCACTGTTGCGAAGGGTGAGGAGGTTTGGGAAAAAGGGCAAGCTGAGCCCTAGATTCATAGGAACTTTTGAGATCTTGGAGAGGATCGGGTAGGTAGCCTATAGATTGGCTCTGCCACCATCGTTATGAGGGGTTCACGACGTATTCCACATCTCTATGCTTCAAAAGTACGTCTCAGATATGACTCATGTGTTGAGATATGAGAATCTGAAGTTATAGGCAGATTTATCGTATGAGGAGCGACCAGTGCAGATCCTAGATAGGAAGGATAAGGTTTTGAGGAACAAGACGATTCCTCTATTCAAAGTATTATGGAGGAATAGCAAGGTCGAGGAAGCGACCTGGGAGATTGAGTAAGCTATGCGGGATCAGTACCCTGATTTATTCAAGTAAATTTTGAGGACGGAATTCTCACTAGGAGGGGATAGTTGTAACGACCCAAAAATGCTAATAGGGTTTAGTGCCTTGATTAGTGTGCCAAGAGGGCATAATTGGATATATGTGTGCTTAATTTGTTAAATGTGTGGCTATGTGGCATGCATGACTTATATTATTATGTGAATATATTATATGCATGTTTATGAATATTAGATATGCATGTGGGCCCTTTACTGTTTATAAGGGCATATTTGTAATTTTGGCCCGTTAAGGGCATAAATGTGA
This sequence comes from Humulus lupulus, assembly GCF_963169125.1. Lineage (NCBI taxonomy): Eukaryota > Viridiplantae > Streptophyta > Magnoliopsida > Rosales > Cannabaceae > Humulus > Humulus lupulus. Next base: position 113,692,090 of record NC_084796.1, read on the forward strand.
TTATATGTGATAAATGTTTGAGACCGCATTATTATGTGGATATACTTGCAATATATGGCTCGAGACGGTCCTAGTGAGCGGATTAGCGAAATAGTCACAGCGGGGTTTAATACCCAGCTCGGGGGAGCCTAGAGGTATTTTGGGAATTTATAGAATATTTTTGGAAATATTGAGTGATGAATAAGTATTTGGTAATTAATTGGACGTGACAGGATTAATTGGTAAATGGTAGGAACACTTGAGGAATTAGTGGGAATCGGGAAATGACTGTTTTACCCTTAGAAACAAATAAAAAGTTAAGTGGGTCTTTGAGGGCATTTTGGTCTTTTTTAAGTTAAGGATACTACACCTAGCTGATTCTAGGAATGACAGAATACACTAGAAATCCCTAAACTCACAAAACGTTCATCTTTCCTCTCTCTAGAACTAAGGGGAAACCTTTGAATATTCAAGGAAGAACTCAAGAGAGCAAGCTAGGTTTGGAGTCAAGTTTGGGTTGGGACAAAACTGAAGAATTAAGGTTGGAAGTGGACTGAGTATAGCTAGGGAATTCAAGCCATAAACTGAAGTGAGTTTCAAGTTCAATTGTTGAATTCTGTTGGAAATTATGTTGAAGTTAGATCTTGCATGGATTATGGTTTCTTAAGCTAATTTCAGGTAGTTAGGGGGAGTAAGAATTGTTTATAGGCTAGATATAATGTTTAGGCCAAAAAGGTAGGAATTCTAGGCTTAAATCCAAGTTTGGTTGCTGGTTTGCGGTGTGAATTTAAGGTTAGGCTCGAGGAGAAATGCTAGGAAAGGGTAGTTTTTCTGGGTTTAGGGGCTCAAGTCGCGGCCCTATTCATCAGGCGCTGCGGCCCCCATGCTTAAGGAGGATGGGAGCTTCTGTTCGCCAGGCTCACCGCGATCTGGAGGGGTGCAAGTCACGGCCCGTGCCCTCCAGCAGGGAGGGCTTGGCCCATGTCTTAGGGGCGGGCCGCGGCCCTAAATGGGAAATTAAGGGAAAATAATGTTTTAGTCTCGGGGATTCAAACCTAGGCGCTCAGGACGAATTCTACTACCTGGTTCAGTAGAATTCGAGGTCCCAAAGGCTAATATTTGTTCCTAAACATTTATTTGAATTAGAGATTGATAGTTACCCATTATTGTTGTGATTAGGATTATCGCTAAGGCTCAGGACTAAGGATCGTGCGAGAGACCACTCTTTATTCATCGGTCGGGATTCGAGGTAAGAAAACTGCACCCATGTGGTTGTGAACGAGACTGAGATTCCCTGTAATTGAATATATGTGTTGTATGATTGTACGGTTGTTATGCATTATGAAAATGTACGACCTAAGGGTGTCGAGGTTGATGATAAGCGTACTGAATGCAGCTTGGCCTAAGCGAGCCGAGGTCAGCTAGATAAATAGAGGGCTTGACCTAAGGGCGCCAAACCTGAACATTTGTATTACTGATTAAGAGGTATGCTTGAAAATACATGTTTACCGTTGTTTAGCCAAATGCTTGTACTTTTAGGAAAAACTTATACAGCATCTTTATTTATTTTCATGTAGATCTAATATTAAACAAATTAATATGAGATAACCTATAACATGTTTCTAAAATTGAATTCAAAGAGAAACAAAGATAAGAATACTTATAGTAGACGCAGCGGAATGAAAGAGTCATTCCTTCAGTTTCTCTAACTGTCAATATCGGTCCAGTCCGATGTAACAAATACATCCGATCTTATCTACTTTTCTAATGTTATGGAAAGAACATAACAGTGTAATGTGTAAGTAGATCATATCGTAGAGTGAAAAGTCAGTGTAAATCCTGTGCACTGACTAATCTTGGGACTAACTTATTTTGAACATATAATCACATTTATATTCCACTGTGATTACGTCACTATAAATAAGATTAGCTATATGCTTGGGATTTAATAGAAGTTTATATTAAACAAATAATCATATAAATAAAACATGTGAGCAAAGTGATTGACCATGTCAAAAAATTATTTCTATTCTTTTATTGATAGTAAAATGAGATTACAAAGAAATTGAGTTTTAATTAGGGCATAAAACCCCAACAAACTCCCACTTGCACTAATTGAAACTAATTCCTTAATTCTACTAATCCAATTTTCTTGATATGCTTATCAAATGTAGCTTCTGGTAGTGTCTTTGTAAATGAATCTGCAAGATTATCTTCAGTTGCAATCTTCATAACCTTCACATCTCCCCTAACCACATATTCTCGAATAATGTGATACTTCATTTCAATATGCTTACTTCTCTTGTGACTTCTAGGTTCTTTCGAGTTGGCTATCGCTCCTGTATTGTCAAAAAACAACACAAGCAGTTTATCCATTTCTGGAATAACACCAAAATCTGAATAGAACTTCTTTAGCCAGATTATTTCCTTAGCTGCTTCTGATGCGGCTATATACTCAGCCTCCATGGTGGAATATGAGATTGTAGAGTGCTTTACGCTTCTCCAAATCATAGCTCCACCCCCAAGAGTAAACACCATTCCAGAAGTAGACTTCCTGTCATTGACATCAGTTTGAAAATCTGAATCGGTGTAGCCTACATGGTTCAAAACACCACCCTTGTAGACTAACATATAATCCCTAGTCCGCCTTAAATACTTCAAGATATGCTTAACTTCTATCCAATGTTCCGATCTTGGGTTTGACTAATACCTGCTCACTACTCCCATTGCATAGCAGATATCTGGTACAGTACACAACATGGCAAACATCAGACTTTAGACTGCAGATGCGTAATGAACTTTTCTCATTGCATCTTCCTCTTCAGGAGTCTGGGGAGACTGCTTCTTTGAAAGATGAATTCCATGGCGGGACGGTAGACGCCCTTTCTTGGAATTTTTGATTGAGAAATGTTCAAGCGCTTTATCTATATAAGCTGCTTGAGATAGAGCTAAAAGTTTGTTCTTTCTATCCCTGATGATCTGGATACCTAGAACATAACTTGCTTCACCCTAATCCTTCATCTAGAATTGAGTGCTCAACCAATTATTCACATTTGATAATTTCTTAACATTGTTTCTAATGAGTAAGATATCATCTACATAAAGAACCAGGAATACCACTATTTTATTTTCCTTCAGTTGGTAAACACAGGGCTCATCAATATTTTGTTCAAAACCATAGGTTTTGATTACTTCATCAAACCTAAGATTCCAGGAACGAGAAGCTTGCTTAAGTCCATAAATGGACCTATTCAACTTGCAAACTTTTCCTTCTTCTCCAGCTACTTTAAATCCTTCTGGCTGATTCATATAAATGACTCCGTTAAGCTTTCCATTAAGAAAAGCTGTCTTGACATCCATTTTCCAGATCTCATAGTCGAGAGCGGCTGCTATGGATAGGAGGATGCGAATAGACCTAAGCATGGCTACCGAACTAAAAGTTTCCTCATAGTCCATGCCTTCTCTTTGGGTATAACCCTTTGCCACTAATCGAGCTTTATAAGTCTTGATATTTCCATCAACACCTCGTTTCTTCTTGTAGATCCACTCGCACCAAATGGCCCTAAAGTCACTAGGTGCTTCCACAAGATCCCAGACAGAATTTGAGTACATGGACTCCATTTCCTGTTTCAGGGCTTCGAGCCATAGTTCATTTTTAGGGCTAGCCATTGCCTGTTTGAAAGACAACATATCATCATCGCTAGTGTCACCAGCAACCATATTGGTTTCACCATCCAAACCATAGCGAACTGGGTTCCTAGAAACCCTCCCACTATGACGAGGTTCCGTGACTGTTTGCTCAGGAACAGTGGTACTTTCTTCATTTAAATCGATTTGCTTTAGTTGGACATGAAGAGTGGGAATTTCATCATCAACTTGCGTTGATGACGATGGAACATTGGTTGGAGTCAATTCTTTATCCATCTCCTCTAAAACTACTTTGTTCCGAGGTTTAAAGTTCTGGACATAGTCATTTTCCAGAAAAGTAGCATTTGTAGAAGTAAACACTTTCTTTTCTGAATGACTATAGAAAAGTCCACCCCTAGTACCTTTAGGATAGCCAACAAACATGCAAACTTCAATTCGCGGTTCTAGCTTTCCCTCCTTTTTCCTTAGGACGTGGGCGGGACACTCCCAGATTCTATAATGGCATAAACTAGGTTCACGACCATTCCAGCATTCTAAAGGTGTTTTGGGGATTGATTTAGACGCCATGAAATTGAGAATGTCATTCGCGGTTTCAATTGCATGTCCCCAGAACGAAGTTGGTAGAGTTGAATAACTAAGCATGCATCTAACCATTTCTAATAAAGTTCTGTTCTGGCGTTCCACTACACCATTTTGTTGCAGAGTACCTGGGGCAGTAAGTTGTGATAAAATTCCAAGTTCAGTTAAATGATCTTGGAACTATATATCCAAATATTCCCCATCCACATCAGTTCGCAAGATCTTTAACGTTTTACCTAATTGGCTCTGAGCCACTGCTAGGAATTCCTGAAACTTTGAAAATATTTCTGGTTTCCTATACATTAGGTAAAGACACGAGTATCTAGAGTAATCGTCAATGAAAGTGACGAAATACTCAAAACCACCCCTGGCTTGTACATTCAAAGGTCCACAAACATCTGAATGCACAAGACCAAGTGGTTCTTTAGCCCTATCACCCTTTGCAGAGAATGGACGCTTGGTCAGTTTGCCTTCTAGACTAGATTCACACATAGGTAATTCACCTAAGGTTAGTTCCCTCAAACGTCCGTCCTTTATAAGTCTTTGAATCCTATCATAGCCAATGTGACCTAGTCTCAAGTGCCATAAATACATCATATTATTGTTATCAGTCTTTTGACGTTTATTGGTTCTAGGTTTAACTACTTTGAATAAATCATTGTTAAGAGCAAGGGGTTCGTTAGGTCGCAGAATATAAATCCCATTTTCCAAACATGCAATACACAATTGTGATCCTTTGAAGGAAATAGATATATTAGAACTTTTGAAAGTCATAAAAGAATTTTTCTAATTGCAACATGGAAACTAAAATTAAATTTCTACTAAAATCCGGAATAAAAAATACATTTTTTAAAATTAAGTATTTATTTCTGAACTTCAGACGAGCTCTTCCTCTAGCTTGGATCGCCACGATCGCTCTGTTCCCAACTCTAAGCTTTAAGCTGCCTTCGTCCACTTCCTCCCACGATTCAAGAAGCTGTAAAGAGTTACAAACATTGTTAGTATATCCAGAATCAATAATCCAAACGGATTTATCATTCTCTAAAACACATGTTTCCAAGATAAATGAACTATAATCATTACCATTGTTTTTAGCTGCTAGAAACTTGGGGAAATCTCGTTTCCCATGTCCCTTCTCTTTGCAGTGAAAACACGTACCTTTACCTTTCTTGTTTTTCTTGTTCTTCCCCTTAAGCGTCTGTGCACTAGGTTGTGTACTCGTCTTTGTAGCCTTTGCAGGCTTGGTGTTGTTGTTTTGTCCATCTTTCCTCTAGTTTCCAGCTTTCGAAGACGAAGCTTGGTTAGCTTCAGCCTTAGCTGGATCAGTAGCAACAATAGTAGTCTTATTTTCTACTCCTTTACTAGGTCCACCCATGATAGGCTCAATAATATGAAGCTCGTTCATGAGCTGCGTCAGACCATAGTTGAGTTGATCACGAATGTGCAGACATGGTGCCATCCGAGCATTGATGGTGCCATCACGTATGTGAGGAGACGGTGTTATCCAAGCATTTATGGTGCCATCACAAACGTTGACGGTGCCATCACGAACGTGCGGACACAGTGCTCATTTTAGGGATTCCTCAATCATGACGAATTCAAAGTTGTCACCAATCAACACAATGTTGATGTTCTGCTTCCAATTAACGAAGTTTTCTCTTGTGAGTTTCTCCATAGAAAATTGAGAAGGATGGGAGTAGACACAGACACTACTTAACTTAAAACTACAAATCACCAATAAACAACCTAGTATTCGATCAAAATAAGAAAACAAAATCTCTTATTTTATGAGATAGACCCACAGTTTCGACAATCATAGATTTAGTCCTAGTAGTCACCGTAGGGGTGAGTCTAGTAGAATTTGATCTATAATTATCTATCTTTCGAGATCTAACCTTGTCAAAATAACTAATGAACATCTTTCGTAGGGGGACGAATCAAAGCGCCTCGAGGTCCCATTAAGCTATTGACTATGTTAAACCAACGGTGGAGATCGAATAAAAATCTTAAAATAAGCTCATTATAAAATTAAAAATACTATTTTTTTTATTATTTATTTTTAGAAAATTAATGACTATGATTTTCCAAAAAATTGAAAAGATTAAATTTTTTAAAACCAAAGTCCTATAGTTTCCTATTATTTCTAAAGTGTCACATTGAAACAAATTCAATTAATTTAGAATTAATTTGTTACTAATCTAAATTTAGGTTTAACCAATATAATGAACCTATACAATTAAGTCCAACTCAGGTAAATGGGCCTTAACAATTGGGCTTGTATGGAGGAGAGCTGGGTCCAGTATGTTGTTCCCACTACAAAGGCCCCCAATCTTCAATACAAGGTCCAAAAGACAGGAATTTAAACATTCGTTTTATTATTTGATTAGTCCCACTATAGTCATGCAAAGCAAATGGGTCTTCACAAGTGGAATCACCCACAAGAGAGGAATTTAAACTTTACATTTTCTAATGGGCTCAAATAAAACCTATCATTATATGAATATTTTATTTGGCAAAAACCATATATCTAACAAATATATGGGCCACTATATGCATCTAAGCCCAATTGCAAAACTACCACATATAGTGCAAACAGACATGTTATAATTGGATGGGCCTAATCATGTTACTATATGAGCAATTCTATGAATTTATGCAAAAATATCACAATTTATTTCATTTTCAAAAATACCACAATTAATTATCTAGAGTTTATCAAAAAATTCAAATTAATTAAATTTTTCCAAAAAATAAGTTAATTTAAATGAAATTTATCAACAATTAACAATAGTTAATTTAAATTTCATTTATCAATAATCAACTTGGTTTTAGGTTAATTTGAAAAAAAAAATATTAGTTTAATTTAAATAGGATTTATCAACAATTAACCAAAGTTAATTTAAATCACATTTATTAAAAAATATATATTATTAATTGGTTGAAAAAAATGATATTTTCCAAAATTTAACCGATTTTAAATTTTAAAATCAATATCTTAACTGTTTTTCAAAAATATCTTGTGTTGTTACAACTATAGCTAATATTTTAACCATTTAAAAAAATAAAATATTAATAGTTATAACAATCCTAAAATATCTCAAAACAGTTAAATATTCATAAAAATATCTAACAAACAAAATTCAAATTTCAAATAATTTAAATATTAAAAACTATAGAATAAAAAGATATTTATATTTTCAAATAAAAATTTAATAAAATATCAAGAATTTAAAAGAAAATATCTTAAATATCTGATATCGTAATTCTAATATTTTAATATATAAAAAGATTTAAAATTAAGTTGTAAGTATATTTTTGAATTTGAATTTGAATATTTATAGAAAATATTTAATTATTTAAATCTCAACTAACAAAAATATCTTATTTAAAAAAAAAAAAATTTAAATACAAAACATATCCGATATTTTTGGTTTTTTTATTTTTTTTGATCAAGAAGAAAATATAATTCATTAATCAACCAGCCAAACCATACAAAACAGACTACAAAAACCACCCACAGACCCAAAAACAGGGGACAAACCCCTCCAACCCGTACACACAAAGGCAGCACAGAAGGACCCTCAACCAAATTACATTATTTTATTATAGATAATTTATTTTCACAAATTTTATTTGTTTAATAAAAAAATATATTTTTTGGATGAATAGTACAACGGCTACTGTTCATCGCGTAGTTGGTGGCTGGGCTTGCCCGTGGTGTGTGCGCGTGCATGGCAGCCAGACCAATTTTTTCAACAAAAAAATTTGAGCACTTTTTCAAACCAAAACCATTTTCTAATTAATTTTTAACATGTTTTATACAAAATAAAGCATATATAAAAATTAATAGCATAAAAAACACAACAAAATAACCTAAAATTTTCTAATAATCACATAAAATTCAATATGCTTCATAAAAACATGAAAACCGTACAATTATTCAAACATATCAAATAATCCAATTTTAGACATGTTCATTCATGAAAATAAAGATTACCAAAGGCTCTGAGGCCAGTTGTTGGAAAAATTTACACAGGATCTTTATTTATTTTCATGTAGATCTAATATTAAACAAATTAATATAAGATAACCGAGAACATGTTTATAAAATTGAATTCAAAGAGAAACAAAGATAAGAATACTTACAGTATACGCAGGGGAATGAAAGAGTCCTTCCTTCAGTGTCTCTAACTCTTGTATCCTTTCTGTCGTAGAGTATTATCAAGAAACTGAACCGTTCTTCTATTTTCTTCACAGTCTTCCAAAGTATCCTTAGAATCACCTAGACTAGAGTGGACAATTCTCAACACATGAGATAGATACAGAGAGAAGAAGAGAAAATAACAAAGAGGCTTAGAAAAAGACTTGTGTTTAGAGAGAATCTAAAACTATCATAAAACCAGTGATTAAACTTATCTGTAGTCTTCTCTCTAAACACTTCTTTTATAGACTAAATTAGGTCATTTAATTAAATTAAAAAATCAATAAAATAATAGCCAATTTGAAGCCCTAGGTCGAAATTATCATGGGCTTTAGGCCCGTGAAATTTCCAATTTGACTATAAGGTCATTGGACTTAAAATCAAGGCATGTATTATTTTCTATTGATTTAATTAATTAAATAGATACTTAAATCCTTTATCAAATTAATTATTTATAGTTTGAATCTTGATTTAAACTTATTTATTAATTTAGATACTAATTTATCTTAATTAATAAATCTGCCATAATTTCTCTTTTCTTCTCTAAATTACATAACTTTGTGAAACTATCCAAAATTGACCTGGTCAACTTTGATAATTCTAATTGATAATTAAATCAATTAATTGAGACTATCTAGATGATTTTTTTATCCAAGGTACAATGGGGACCATAGGCCTATGAAATGAAGCACCAATAAATTATCATAAATCTAACAAATAAATTTACTAACTTATTAATTCCTCGCGACTCCACTATAGACTCGGAATTGCACTCTTGAATTCATAGAACGCTCTATAAAAAATATAGATACGCTATTTATTATCTATTGTTACAACCGCAATTGTCACTCAATACTCTATAGATGGTCTACAATGAGATAGGACTAAAATACCATTTTACCCCTCATTGTATTTTATCCTTAAAACACTTAGTTCCTCGTAAATGATATTTCAGTAAACTAATTTAATTATTGAAATGAGATCTCTATCATTTAACACCTTGAACCAAACTAAAAGGAAACCATCATTTCACTTCTTCATCAGAAGCTATAGATGTTCATATCCATGATTAACACTCCCACTCAATTATACTACCGAGTTCCCAAGATGTAAGTATGGGCTAGTTCATAGGGTAAACTGGTAACGAACAAGTCAAAGAACTCAAATAATAAAATCAGTTAGAATACTAACCACTCAGAATTGAGATTGAATTGACCTATGGTCAACTATATAATATGACTAGAATAGATAATAACGATATGTTTACTTATCTTATCAACTGTCAATATCGGTCCAGTCTGATGTAACAAATACATCCGATCTTATCTACTTTGCTAATATTCTGGAAAGAACATAACACTGTAATGTGTAAGTTGATCATATCGTAGATTGGCTAATTAGCGTAAATCCTGTGCACTGACTAATCTTAGGACTAACTTATTTTGAACATATAATCATATTTTTATTCCACTGTGATTACATCACTATAAATAAGATTAGCTATATGCTCAGGATTTAATAGAAGTTTATATTAATCAAATAATCATGAAAATAAACACATGTGAGCAAAGTGATTGACCAGGTCAAAAAATTATTTATATTCTTTTATTGATAATAAAATGAGATTACAAAGAAATTAGGTTTTATTTAGGGCATAAAACCCCAACAGTACTCTGCTGAATAACTGAATTAGTTGGATTAAAGGTTATTGACTGCTACTGTTGCTATATGTGTTTGCTCTTTATGGTTTCTTACTGGACCTTGGCTCATGGGTGCAACGTTGTGCTGGTAAAGGCAAAGGGAAATTGAACCTACCAGGAGTTGGAGAGCTCTGGGGGTGGAGTGTACATCGCTAGTTGCTCGACCGCCACGACTGAGGAAAAGTTACAGGGATAGAGCTCTAAATTGTATTTTGCTATTAGATTGGCTTTTGTTGTACCAACTTTTGGGAATTGTATTTACCACACATACCCTATTTTTGGGATCCCATATATCAAACATTTGTTTTAATTAAAATTAATCGGTTATGATCAAAATCTTTTAACCCTAACCTGATAGTTGGGTTTAGGATCACATTTATGTTCAAACGACTTGATTAGCAAGTCTTGCACTATTTTAAAATACAGAGTGTAATAGTCTTGGTAATTCAGGGCATTACACGAGGCTAACTACACTCACATTGCAATTAGTTGACCGTTCTATGGTACATCTGGAGGGAAAGATTGAAGATGTCCTAGTACAAGTTGACATGTTCATTTTTCCTGCAGATTTTATGAATCTCGACTATGAGGAAGATAGGAACACTCCAATCATCTTGGGGATACCATTCCTAGCTACGGTGAGGACTTTGACAGTGTGGAAAAAGGAGAGCTTACCATTCGAGCTCAAGTTCAACAAGTAACATTCAAGGTTTTTAATCCTATACGCTCTCCTAACGAAGTTGAAGATTACTTAGCCATAAGTGTTTCCAACTCCAAGAAGATTGAAATGATGCATGAAGAGCATAGTCAGGAAGTAAGGAAAAAGTCCCCTTTTGAAGAAATTGAGAAAGATGGTGAGCCATGGAAAAGTAAGGAGAAAGGACCATCCCATCCTCAAAAGCAACCGAAGAAGAAGAAAATGAAAAAGAAACATAGTAGAAGACCTCGGCCACAATATTTTGAAGTTGGGTAGTGAGTGTTTTTCTCAAAATCTCTAATGAAAGAAAATCATGAGCAACTGAAATCAAGGTGTTATGGGGTGTTCTTAGTGTATCCCAATGGTGGGGTGGATTTATATGATGAACATTACTGGAGAGCATTTAAGGTGGCAAGGAAGGGAACTATGTTTGGGGGAAGTGAGGTTGAGAAATACAATACCTTAGTCTTCTTGAAAGATCATTAAAAAAATTGAGTGAAGTTTGGGTTGCTATGATTCTTGGGGGATTTATTTGTAAAGCAACCCAAAGAAAGAATAAAAAAATTGAAAAAATGATGAAAAAAATGAAAAGAAAGGCAAAAACATGTGTTCTTTACTTAGTTATTTTTATTTTTGTTAGTTTAGTTTAGTTTGATTTCATTTAATTGTGTTGTTTTAGGGATTGGTTTTACATTTTTTCTTGTGTTTCAGGTGTTAAAAAGAGCAAGAAAATGGTGTTTTTGAAGTAATTTGGGGTCTGCTAATTTTGCGAAATTTTTGCTGAAGCAAAACATGGAGCAAGAGGGGTGATATTTTTGAAAATTTGGGATTTCCGCATACTGTATCAAAATGGGGCCAGTGCACAAAGCTATCATAAATTTTGGAGATTTTTGGGTAGAGGAGTCTGCGATGTGTCGTCACTTTCTGGGCGACATATCACTTGTATTTTTGTTTAAAAAAATCAAAAAGCAAAATAACCCTACGCATCCCATTGCACCCCAGAAAAAATCGACCTCGAGCCTTCGATAGTCTCCTAGTCCACATGTTATCTCTGTATTTCAAACGACCAAGTCAGAATGTGGCTTCCATTGGCTTAAACAGGGGCCTTATTTTCTCTATCACCGATTATAAATTGTGGGTACATCAATGAGTAATCAATTTTTTCTCGTTCGGTTGTGTGATCTATGTTTGTGAGTTGACATCTTGGGCTGTCATTTTGTTGGTGCCTCACTGTTGATTATTGTTGGGTACTTTGTTCTGTGTTGTGGATTTGTGTTGTGTTGTTGTTAATTTTATTTGATCTCAAGTAGTGTTTGTTATATTATTTTATAATGTAATGTAATATTATAATATAATGTTTTAGATTAAATAAATGTGACAAAGAGTGTCACATATTGTAACATATAATAGAGAGTTACAATATTTAGATATATGAGAAATATCCAAATATGTAACATATTTGGTGTTACAAATTCAGCTACAAATTTGTAACTTCCAAATATTACCCTTTATTGTGTAAATTTGGTGTTACACAATATTGAGATGAATTTCATAAAGCCATATGTGAAATGGCTGTTGGAGATATGATTTTAACCCCAATAATGTGTTTTGGGGGTTACAAAATCAATTGGGAGGGTTTGAAACCGTTTGGAAAAATAGCACAAAAATGTGTGCTGAAAATGGTCGGTGGCCGCGGCCATATGCATATTTCTGATCAAATTTTCAGTTTTTCCAATTTTTGATGAATGGTTCCAAAAACCCAAATAACTCTCAAATCTCATTTTTAATTCCATAAAAATCCAATTAATCATTGGTAACAGCCATGGGGGTTGGTGGAATTTGAAATTCAAAGGGTGTCTCTAAACTCTATAAATAGGAGCTTATTGCTCACTTGAAAGACAATTTTTCTATCTATTAGAGCACTTGGCTAGAAATACCTTGAGACTTGATAATTCCAAAAAGCATTTCCTATAATCTGTGAGAGATCCCTTAGTGCTTGAGTTAGGGGGAAATAAGCTTTTGGACAAAGGTTTCAAATCTTGTTCAAGTTGGTGATCCCCAACACTATTCACTTTGGTAGTGTGAGTGAGAGTTATTTGTCTGTTGTTTCTTGTTCCTTTCTTTTATTCTATTTCTTTTCATCTTTATATTCTTTTTCTCTCTTTACTTGTATTTCTTGTTTAAGAGTTGTAATCTTTTCTTTTCTTTTGTTTCAAACACTTTACTTTATTTGTAATCTTTTGCTTAGAGTTGTATTTCACTATTCTCTTCTTCTTCTTTTGTCCATTTGTATTTTCAGTTATACAGTTTTAACACTTTATTTAATCAATCCTTGTCTTTTGTAATATTTTTGCATAGAGTTGTAATTTTCTTACCATTTCCATTGAGACAAATACATATTTTCCAAACAGTGTTAGTTTACAAAAATAAAAACAAATTAATTTTGTTACTTTTGCAATTGTTTGGTAATTGATTTGTCCACTTAGTTTTAATTTGCAATTCACGATCTCAAATAATTTTCACTTTATCACTTGTTTTGTGACTGTGTACACTTGCACATTATTGATCAAATTTTATCACAACAATAGATTATTAGACCTAGAGTCTAATGTTGTGATTGAATCTATAGAAATTAAATTCTTTCAAAATATGTTATGTAACAAAAATTCTCAAGATTCAACATCTCTAAAGGAGAATTTGTTATATGAGAACAATTCTCAAGCATCTACTTCCAAAAATGATTCCCAAGAGGAAAATTCTCAAAGGAATGTAGTGCAACCCATTGAACTTAAAAGAATTCAAAGGGTTAGAAAAGAGAAAAGTCTACGACTAGATGAGATAGATTCTCAACGAATTTCATTCTATATGATAGAAGGACATAGAGAAGAAGTCATTAGGAAAATTCCAATTATACTTCTCATTGAGGATGATCCTAAGACTTATAGAGAAGTCATGCAATCTAGAGATAGTGCATTTTGGAATGAAGGCATCAATGATGAGATGGATTCCATTCTTTCTAATAACACTTGGGAATTGGTAGACCTCCCACCTAGGTCTAAGCCAATTGGGTGTAAGTGGGTATTTAAGAGAAAATACCACACTGATGGAACTATCCAAACATTTAAAGCTAGATTAGTAGTTATTGGGTTTTTGCAAAAAGATGTCATTGATTATTCTGATACCTATGCGCCTATGCAACAACAAGTTTTATAAGAATTTTTTTCGCTTTGGCTTCTATACACAACTTGTAAGTTCATCAAATGGATGTCAAGACGTTATTCCTTAATAGTGACCTCAATGAGGAGGTCTATATGGAATAATCTGAAGGGTTTGTCCTACCAAAGTATGAACAAAAACTGTGTAGACTTGTAGGATCCTTATATGGATTGAAATAAGCTTCAAAGTAATGGAATGAGAAATTCGATCAAGCCATTTTGTCGAATGGGTTTAGGCATAACAATGGAGACAAGTGTTTGTGTTCCAAAACTTCTACGGGATATGTGATCATTGTTTGCCTATATGTGAACGACAAGCTTATCTTAAGTGATAGCATGAAATGGATACTAGAATCAAAGATGTTTCAGTTCCTCAAGCCCTGGGGTGACTTATTAGTCTCATATCCTTGCATTGACTTATTAGTCAAGAAAAACCTTAGCATGTTGAGTGCTGGTCAGTGCTAGGTACACTTAAATAGAGGATAGGAATAAGGGACCCAAGGTGACTTATTAGTCCCATATCCTAGCATTGACTTATTAGTCAAGAACGACCTTAGCACATTGAGTGCTGGTCAGTGCCAGGTACACTTATACAGAGGATAGGGCTAAGGGCCTCGGGGTGACTTATTAGTCCCATATCCTAGCATTGAATTATTATTCAAGGATGACATTAGCATGGTGAGTGTTGGTCATAAAGCATTGACTTATTAGTCATGGACAACATTAGCTCGGTGAGTGCTGGTCATAAAGCATTGACTTATTAGTCAAGGACGACATTAACACACTGAGTGCTGGTCGTAAGGCATTGACTTATTAGTCAAGCATGGAAATAGCGTGCTGACTCTGGTCCATATGATTTATCCTAACCAGGAGCGCAGTATACGCTTGACCGACCTATTCATCGAGGAAAACTCAACGTCAGGTATGCTAGATCAGCTCCAAAGCTGGTTATATAGAGGACAGAGCAAAGGGCCCCGAGGTGACTCATTAGTCCCATATCCTAGGGCGTTGAGAACGTATGATTTATTAATCATGTGTTTAGGCGTTGAGCCCCAATATGATTCCATAATCATGTATTTTGGGCATTGGGCCCCGATATGATGCAATTATCATTTATTTAGGGCAATTGGCCTGTATGACACTGTATTCATTTATATGAATGTACGCATGCATGAGTAGGGTTATTACTGCTAGGCATGCTTATTATGATTTAGTAACATGTTATTAACTGCTTACGAGCATGTTTAAGTTTTCTTCCTGAGTCTTTTCTCACGGGTGTTGTATGGTGCAAGTAAAGGGAAAAGAAAGCTAGACCATCCCTGAGTTGGAGAGCATAGGTGACGATGTGTACATATGCAGCTGTTCGACTACCACGGTGGAGGGTTTAAAGAGGAAATAGGCTCAAACCCGATTTTGCCACTTAGGTCGGCAAGTTGTAATTCTTTTATTGTAATAACCCTTTTAAATGCATTTTGGGATCCCATGTATATAGTAAACGTTTTAGTGAAACGTTTGTATCTTTGACCAAAAATTTTAACCCTAAACCGTTAATCACGTTTAGTTACACGATTAAGGCCAAATGACTCGTATAGCGAGTTTAGCACTATTTAAAAAACACAGTGTAACGATCCTTGAGTAGTAGGGCGTTATAGTAACCTATCTTAATACTAGTGACTTAACTAGTGTTAGGTTCAATAGGTAATAACAAGTCAATTAAGTGACAATTAGTTGTACTCAATATAGTTCCATCTGAGATGTGAGTACTTGTGAGTTACCAAATTTAATAGAACTTAGTCTAGAGAAGATAAGTATTTTATGATAACAAAATACTGCAAGAGTTCTACCTATATGGACCTAGAGATGGTGCCGCCTCTAATGAGAATTTGGAGTATTCTCAAGAGCGTCCATGAAAGGAAAGTGTACATAGCCATTAACGGTGCAAAGCGAGGCATAGATGTCTCAAGTGACCATAGCAAAGGTGTGTGTGTTATCACTAGTTTGTTATTGTGGAAAATTAATTCAATGCCTAGTGCAACCAAATTTTCAACAAACTTTGTGATAATTACACTATAGCAAAGTTCAAGTGGAAGGACAATTTACTTTTTGCACCAGTGCAATGGCTTCTATAAGAGAGAGTTATTATTTAATAAGGTTGGTGATATGTTATATTTTAAATATAATATTAATTGATTAAATAAGTGTTACAATAGTGAAGTATTTAATCTAGTAGGGGAATGTTATACTATTTATATAACGTGATATTTAGATTAAATAATGTGACAATGAGTGTCACATATTGTAACATTTAAAAGAGAGTTACAATATTTGGATATGTGTGAATATTCAAATATGTAACATATTTAGAGTTACAAATTCAGTTACATGTTTGTAACCCCCAAATATTACCCAATAATGTGTAGATTTGATGTTACACATTTTGATTTGAATTCGTCAAAGCCATAAGTTATATGGCTGTAGGAGACATGATTTTAAATCCCATAATATTTTTGGAGGTTACAAAGTCATGTGGTAAGAGTATAGAGTCGTTTAAAAATTGCATAAAAGAGTTGTGCTAAAATTGGGCTATGGTCGCGACCACAAGTGTTTCTGGCCGCAGCCTGGTGGACAGAGTGTAGCCCTGAATAGTCAGAACTGTTACACTGTGTGTTAAAAATAGTGCTTAACTTGTTAAGCGAGTTATTTGGACTTAAAAGTGCAATTAGGGTTAAATGATAATTCAAGTGTCAAAAGTTTTGGTCAAAAGTTGGACTTTTCATTTAAATGGTTAAGTAATAATAGGGAATCCCAAAAGTTTCTAAAAAATATAAGGACTCTTATTCCGCAAAATATCTTGACCGTGGCGGCCGAGCAGACTGAGTATGTACATGCTGGCCCTAGAACTTCCAACTCATGGCAGGTCCAGCTTCCCTTTGCCCTTACCTGCACCACGAAGCACCCTTGAGCCAAGGCCTAACAAGAAAACCCAAACAAACCATACATATATCCATATAAACATTAACATGTGTTGCATACTCTAATATCACAATTGGTTCACATAGATTTTCGAAACAACATACGACTCATGCCGAGTAGATGGACATTCCATCTTTATAATGGCCCCGCCACTATGGAAATTACTGTATCCGCATTATGGCCCCACCACTACTACATACATTACACATGTAATGTCGTTAACGGTCTCCCGACCAAGCGATCAGTAACAACAAGTATATTAGCATAAATTCAAACACAGCAAACATTCAAATACAAATAGTTTCATGACATGGTCATTCACATGCCCTATCATTGGGGAGCACGCCTTACACTTGGTGCAAGAGACGGTTTTCTTACCTTGAGTCCTCTGCGATAGGGTAAGGCGACAACGAGCACGATCATTTCCTTCCCAATCCTTGGGGTACCCCTAATCACGACACAATAATGGATATCCATCAAGAACTAAACCAATTAAAAGCTTCAAGATTATTTCTTAGCCATGAGGACCTCGATTCTACTAAACTGGGTAGTAGAATCCTTACCGAGCCTTTAGGTTTGAGTTCTCGTACTCAAAAACCCTATTTGTCCAAAATCCCCAATTTGAGTCCCGGCGCCCCACATAAGCGCTGCGACCCTCTAAAAGTCAGAGAGCCCCCAAGCCATTTCACTGGACACGTGCTGCGGCCCAGCCCACCCAGTGCCACGACGCTAAGGTGATTCAAAGAACCACCCCTAGCCCCTGAGTTCACGTGGGCCGCGATGCTCCACGAACAGCGCCGCAACACGTCCCCGCGAACCTAGATTTTCCAACATTTTCTAGCTGATTTCTCCGAACCAAAACCCCTCAAATCAGTTCCTAACTTCCACCAAACTCATAAATAAGTTTTAACCTCATAACAACATAGTATAACCAACATAATAACATTAAGAACTAAGCTAAAGCCTCATCACCATAACTTAAAATCTCACCCTTGAGTTCAAAACTCAAGAATACAAAAATATACCATCAAGAACTTAAGAAAAGTCATACCTCAACTACCAATTTAAAAAATTAAGAGAGGAGATGGCCAATTCCAGCTGCAAACCTTGCTTTCCCCACCCTTGATTTCTTCCCAAGCCTTCAATCCCAAGTGAGAACTCAAGTCTTACTCCTTTATTCTAAAACCTCCCTAACAAGGTAACCTTGAAGGAGAGAGAATAAGTTGAACGTGTATGCCTCTAATTCCTCAGCTCCTTGGTGTAATGACTAAGTCCTATGGATCAAAAGACCCATATACTCCTACCACAAGTTATCTCCAAGGTTAAGCCTAAGGGAAAAATATTCATTTGCCTTAATTCCTATTTACCTAAGATTTTACCATCAATTCCCAATTAAATCCAACACACCCAAATATTTACCATATAACTTCCTATTACTCAAAAATTCCCAGTAGTGTACTAAATTACCAAAATACCCCTGGGCTCACCCCGAGCCGGGTATTTGACCTCGTTGTGACTAAACTGCCAACTTGCTTAATAGGATCGCCTCGTGCCGAATAACTCAAATATATCCACATAATAATGTGGTCCCACTCACAAAGCACATATATTCACAAATATACCCTCAGCGGGTCAAAATTATGAAAATGCCATTTTTAACAAAAACGGGCCTATAAGCACATTTAATACACTTAAACATGCATAAATAGTCATATCATCATACAACTCATATATTCCTACAGCTCAGTGATGGACTATTTACTGTATCGAATATTATGTCTTCGAATTAACATTTGTTAAACGGTGGGATTAGTCAGCAGTTGTCAATCCAATGATGGATCGAGTCATTGTATAATTATAAGGACTTAGTTTTTGAGTATCTTGAATATAATGGAGATTATATGCTTGTGTATTTAGGCAGTGACCTAAAATCTCAAAGGATGAAATTAAACTAGATAGAAATCTTCAAAGATTGATATCGGAATCAGTTTCCACAACTGTGGAGGAAACACATTAATCTGGAAATGTATTGGACATTTAAGAATTGTATGTTTCACTATACAAGCTGAAATGTAATAGCTACGAGCAGTTAAATAGGCTATTTAATTTAGTTGAGTTCTTTGCCATTTTGGAAAGGGTTTCAGACTTGAATAAACTACAAGTATCTCATTATGAAAGCAATGGAGATATAACTATTTTAGAAGAACTTGAAATCATGAGAGGGTAAAGCACATGAAATGAAGTATCATTTAATTCAACATAATTTTACATAATTGATGTAATGATCTTGAAGATAGCTTCAAAACTATTTCTTATAAAACTGTTTACGAAGATTTTTGTTAGACAAATTCGTTCAGGGTAACGTGAGTGACAAATCGAGAGAGAGGCCTCAATTTGCTTTAGGGCAAGGGGGAGATTTTTGAGAATAGTGCCATTAAAGCAATTGTAGGTGGCAAATTTTTTTAATAAAATAAATAATTTAATTAAATTATTATATATATATACTATGTCCGATATTATGTTCATAATATTAAGTAAATATCAAAAAATTCAAAAGTTTATCTATGTGGTCTTAATCTCATATTGGTATGAGAGGATCGAGATTAAGATAATAAACTTGAAACAGTTAGTAGTAAAATAAAGTTATGGAATCTCTAGATTAATTACTGCTAGTACGGTTCGCTAGTATTATGAATACAAGTGACCTAGATCCGGGTCACTAGTGTAGTAGGACACTTTAGTGAATGTACTTTATATATAGTGATATATAGAATTGGACCAGATGTGATTTATTAATACTTGTTTAAACATTGTTTCATAATATTAATCAAACACATCAAATGATGATCTTAATCCTGAGGTTACTATGAACTCCTATATATGTCATCTGAACCTTTGATTCTTGCGTTAAGGTTTGTCAGAATGATCAAGCTAAGAACAATGGTTTTGGGAACTCAATGATATATATGGCTGAGGACATAGGTTAACAGATATGAAATCTATACCTTCTTATAGATTGAATAATGGTTCCCTATTGTGTTGACTTATGGAATTGAAAAGGTTATGAGCTCTCACGTCGCAAACTTGTTGTGACATAACCTTCACTAGTAAAGTCAATGGTACACTAGAAACAAGATATAGTTAAAAATGGTAAAACGATAATTTTATTCTATTTTAATTATGAACCATTAATAAAGGATTAACGTTGTATGTAATGATTATATCAATGGACACTTTATTCTTTAGTAAAGTACTCTGTAAATATATGTCTATAATTATCAAGAGTTCAATCTCATATTTATAGTGGAGTGATCATGAGATTAATAAATATGATTATTAAATCAAAGAGCTTTGATAAATAATCTAATAATTATTGGAGCTTGATATTATATATCCATAGGTCCCCAGGGTGACTCTATCAACACTATATCAAGGTAAGAGTTGATACAAGGGTAAAACTGTAATTTGGAAATTTGAGAAGAATTTTATTCTTCGGGTCAATATACAATTACATGATAATTGAGATTGAATAATTAATTATTGAATTTTTAAAAATATATTTATTTATTTAAATATAGAATTTTGAAATACATATACAAAAATAATTAAATTAATTATTTTATTTGAGTAGGAGAAAATAAAATTTGTAAGTCAAAATAGTTTTTGATTTATTGATTTTTAAAATATGGTTATAATGATTCTCATCAATTTGAATTTTGGTTTTCGAATTTAAAATTTAAATTTTGAAATATGTTTGTAATCTTTTCGTTAAAAAGATAATAACATATTTTGTGGGATTAATTGATTTTAATTAAATAGATAAATAAAAGAAAAATGCAGTATTCCCTGAGAGGAATACTGCTACACTGGACTGTGCCATGCATGTAACACAGTACTGATAAAGTATTAGTATTGTTTTATTTTATTTATTTAATTAATTAATTATTTGAAAATAGATTTTTTTCAAATTTGGTAAGTTAGATATTACCTAAATCAATTATTATCATCATTATGATAGTATTATATTATTATTATGAATAATAAGGTAATATATAATCTCTAATATATATATATATATTATGTGATAATAAGAAAGACAAAGAGTAGTAATTCATAAAAAGTTTATGAGTTTGTGAGACAAGAAATTGTCATCTTCTTCTTTTATTCTAACATTTCTCAAGACATAATCCAAGTTCTCATGTGTTGAGATTAACTTGTAATTTTTAAATTACAAACCTTTATTCTCTATGTGCCTACACACATCTTGAGGTGTAGAGAACACTCCAGAAGATCGTGGTCTCAATACTCAAAGCGTTGAATAGGAAGATCGTTATATATACGAAAAGAATCAAGGACATTTGATAGGCTTCAAGAGGTAAATATTTATGTTCTTGAATATTTGTATACATGTGCATATGATATATATAAGTATGTGTATAATTATATATATGTTGCATGATAAATGATATTGCATATTAATATTTCTTATCTAGATGTTTTCTTGAACATATAAACTGTTTATATGAGATATAGAGATTTTTTATTGTTTATAAACTGGGTCCACCATGTCAATTCGTTGCGTACTCTAATTGTTTTTCAAACAGCCCCATGGAAACATACTATCTCTTTCACATAAAGTCCAGCATACTGATCCATTGTATAGTTCATCCTTACTAGCAAGAAATGGGCTGATTTGGTATACTGATCCATCACCCACATTGAATCATGCTGACCCACTGTACTAGGTAACCCAACTACGAAGTTCATAGTGATGTCCTCTCATTTCCATTCAAGGATATCCCAAGGCTGTAATAACCCTACTGGTCTCTGATGTTCAGTCTTGACTTGCTAACATGTCAGGCACTTAGCCACATATTCAGTCATATCTTTCTTCATTTCAGGCCACGAATATAAGATTTTCAAATCATGGACATCTTTTTGGTGCCCAGGTGGAATGAATATGGTGTCGTGTAAGATTCATCTAAAATCTCTCGTCTGATAGCAGAGTCCATCAGAACAAAAATTTTGCTCCTTGTATCTCAGCATACCCATCTCTGAAACAATATAGTCCTTAGAAACTCCAGTTAGGACATCCGCTCTGTGCCTCATCAACTGAGGATCACTCAACTGACCCTCCTTTATCCTCTCCAAAAGATTGGATTGCGTGGTGATGTTGGCTAACCGACCCACCACCAAGTCTATTCCTTCTCTAGTCATATCTTTTGCCAACTCTTTTGATATATGCTTCAAACTGAATAATTGTCCCAGACCTCTCCAACTCAAGGCATCTGCCACCACGTTGGCTTTCCCTGGGTGGTAAAGAATCCCATAATCATAATCTTCACCAACTCCAGCCAATGCCTCTGTCTCATGTTTAGATCCTTCAGGGTAAAGAAATACTGTAAGCTATTATGGTCAGTGTATATCTCACTCTTCTCCCCATAAAGGTATTGCCACCAAATCTTCAATGCAAAGAACACTGCTGCTAACTCCATATCATGCGTAGGGTATCATTGTTCACATTCTTTCAATTGTCATGATGCATAAGCGATCACCTTCCTTGCCTGCATAAGGACACAGCCTAACCCTTGCCTTGATGCATCACAGTATACCACAAACATCTCCTGATATGATGGACGACTCACAACTGGAGCTGTAATCAATTGTCGCTTCAACTCCTAGAAGTTGTTCTCACATATGTCTGACCATCTAAACTTTTGATTCTTGCGTGTCACTCTGTTAGTGGTGTAGCAATCCTTGAGAACCCTTCTACAAAGCGTTGGTAGTATCCTGCCAATCCAAGGAAACTTTTGATCTCTGAGGCACTTCTGGGCCTTGGCCAATATCTCACTACCTCAACCTTAGCCGGATCAACTTTAATTCCATCTTTGCTAACAATGTGACCGAGGAAGGTCACCTGAGGTAACCAGAACTCACACTACTTGAACTTGGCATACAACCTATGATCCCTTAACCTCTGAAGAACCAATCAGAGATGTTGCTCGTGTTCTACCTCTGTCTGAGAGTAGACTATGATATCATCGATGAAGATAATCACAAACTTGTCGAGGTAGTCTTTGAACACCCTGTTCATTAGAACCATAAATGTTGTCGGGGCATTGGTCAGTCCAAACGACATGAGCAGAAACTCATAATGTCCATATCTTGTGTGAAAGGTCGTCTTCGGAATATCCTCATCTTTGATCCTCAGCTGGTGATAACCAGATCAAAGATCGATCTTTGAGAATACTGGCCTATCTTGCAACTAGTCAAACAAGTCATCAATCGTTGGCAGTGGGTACTTGTTCTTGATAGTGATCTTGTTCAATTCCCTGTAATCGATACACATCCTCAATGTCCCATCTTTTTTCTTAGCAAATGACACCGGCGCACACCACGGTGAGAAGCTGGATCTAATGAATTCCAAATCCCGTAACTCTTATAGTTGTACCTTCAATTCTGTCGGAGCCATTCTGTATGGTGCTCTGGATACTGTTTTTGTCCCTGGTGCCACCTTTATAACAAACCCAATTTCTCGATGCTGGGTTACCCCAGTAGATCCTTTGGGAATACATCTAAGAACTCATAGACCAATTTGGTCTCTGCCGATCCAACTAGCACATCCCTAGTGGTATCCACTATGCTCGCTAGGAATCCTATGCAACCTCCCTACAATAGGTCTCTAGCCTTCAGTGCTGAGATAATAAGAATACGAGACCTGTTCACAGCGCCCACAAATACAAACAGGACCTTTCCCTTAGGCTCGGTGGTCACCATCTTCCTTTTACAATCCATGGTTGCCCCATACTTGGATAACCAATCCATGCCCAGAATCATATCAAAATCCTCCATAGCTAGCTTAATCAGGTCTACTGACAACTCTCTACCATCCACCTCTACTAGCAAGGATCTAACCCATCTTCTAGAAACTACTAGTTCCCCAGTAGGCAATAAGGTCCCGAACCCCATAGTATAAAAATTACAAGGCCTACACAGTCTATCAACAATTCTACTAGAGAAAAATGAGTGTGTAGCACCAAAATCAATCAATACAGTGTAAATAGAGCCAGCACTAGATATCTGACCTGCTACTACTGAGCTAATAACCTCAGCCTCTAACTGGGTCAGTGTGAACACTTGGGCTCGTGTCAAACCATCACCTTTCTTATGTTCCTCTCTCTTTAGTTGTGGGAAATCCCTATGAAAATGTCCCACTACCCAACAAAGGAAGCATGCCTTAGCACGACATTCTCCCACATGGCATCTCGTGCACCTAGTGCATACTAGATAACTCATCCAGGCCTCATTGCTGCCCTGGCGGCCACTTTGAGTACCCCAATCCCTCTGTCAAACCTAGTAAATGGAGGTACCATCCTTATAGTAGCATGTCTCATGGTGCTCTGACACCAAATCCTATCATCTACACCCTCAAAAGTAAGGGCCTTCTCAACTACCTGAGCATATGTAGTAACCGCAGGCACTAAGTGATCCTAACAACCCGTGCTATCATGGGGTTTAATCCCCGAACAAACCTGTCTCTCCTGGCAACATCGGTTGGCACCAAGTCATAAGCAAACTTGGCCAACTAGTCGAACTTCAGGGCATACTCAGTCACGGCCATGTTGCTCTGAACCAACCTGGTGAACTCATTTGCCTTCACAGCTCGAAGTACGTCATTGTAATACTTCTTGTTGAACAAATCACGAAACTCGACCCAACTCAATGCAACAATGTTCTGGGTTTGAGATACAACCTCCCACCAAATACGGGCATCTTCCTGAAATATGTACGTGGTGCAGGCCACCCTATCATTCCCTACCACCCTTATAAAGTACAGGATGGAGGTGGTCATACTCATCCACTACTCAGCTCGTAGTGGGTTTGGCCCTCCCTCAAAAGTAGAAGGGTGTTGCTTCTTGAACCACTCACATAATGGTTCCCATCTGTTCGATACTTCTTGCTGCTGTTGTACAACTTGTACTAGGGCAGTGGGTGGTACTACTACCACAGTGTTCCCAGCCGGAACCTGTTGCTGTCTCAACTAACAGATTTCTTCTTCCTGTCTCTACTGCCTAGCTTGCATTTCAACAAACATCTGTTGGCGGTTCTCAAGAGCTGGCGAAGGGTCCTGACTCTGGTTATCATCTCTAGCCCAGATTTAAGTGCCGACTAGTCTATTTGATCGCCTTGGAGGCATAACTCTCTAAGTATAATTGCAATCAACAACTCGGCTCATCAGGCAATGATAACAAATTCCACAATTGCCCCACAGTTCACAATTGAGCAACTAAACAACTTTCACAAACATCATGCTTCTTGACATTTCACACGCATTAATAGTGTAACAAGCATACAATCTCATATTCACCTAGCATGTAGATAAGGCATATATATTTCATTTAAATAATTAAGCACATAATCATATCATTAGTTACCAAATCCTGAGTCGAGCTTATCTTTAGCAGCGAGTGTACATCCACAACCAATCTTTAGGAACTAATAAAACTTGGCGGCTCTGATACAAAGTTGTAACACCCTGAATAGTCATAACTGTTACACCATGTGTTAAAAATAGTGCTTAACTCGTAAAGCGAGTCATTTGGACATAAAAGTGTAATTACGGTTAAACAACAATTCAAGTATCAAAAGTTTTGGTCAAAAGTTGGACATTTCATTTAAAAGGTTAATTAATTACAAGGGATCCCAAAATTTCTAATAAAATACAAGTTTATCCAAAAATAGAGACTTAGCCGACCTAAGCGGTAAGTTTTCAACTAAGGACTCATGTTCAGCAAAATATCTCGACCATCGCAGCTGAGCAGGCTGATTAAGTACAGTCCGCCCCTACAACTCTCCAACTCATGGCTGGTCCAACTTCCCTCTGCCCTTCCCTGCACCACGAAGCACGCGTGAGCCAAGGACAAGCAAGAAAACTCAAACAAATCATACAGATATCCAGATAAACATTAACATGTTTTTCTACTTTATAATCACAATTGGTTCACATAGTTTTTCCAAACAACATACGACTCATGACGAGTAGATGAACATTCCATCTTCATAATGGCCCTGCCACTACTACATACATTACACATGTATAATCATCTAACAGTCTCCCAACCAAACAATCAGTACCAACAAGTATATCAGCATAAATTCAAACACAACAGACATTCAACTACAAGTAGTTTCATGACACGGTCATTCCCGTGCCCTATCATTGGGGTACACACCTTACACTTGGTGCAAGAGATGATTTTCTTACCTTGAGTCATCTGCGATAGTGTAAGGCGACAACAAGCATGATCCTTTCCTTCCCAAGCCTTGTAGCACCCCCTGTCACGACACAATAATGGATATCCATCAAGAACTAAACCATTTAAAAGCTTCAAGATTACCTAGCCTTTGGGGCCTCAAATTCTACTAAACCTGGTAGTAGAATCCTTCCCGAGCCTTTAGGTTTGAGTTTTCATACTCAAAAACCCTATTTGTCCAAAATACCCAATTTGAGTTGCGACGCCCCTCACAAGCGTCACGACCATCTACAAGTCAGAAAGACCCTAAGCCATTTCCTTGGACACGCGCTGTGACGTAGCCCACCCAACGTCGCCGTGCTAAGGTGATTCAAAGAACCACCTGTAGCCCTTGAGTTCATGTGGGCCACGGCGCTCCACGAACAGTGTCACGATGCGACCTTGCAAACCCAGATTTTCCAACATTTTCCAGCTGGCTCTGAACCAAAACTCCTAAATTCAGTTCCTAACTTCTACCAAACTCAAAATTAAGTCTTAACCTCATAACAACACAGTATAACCTACATATTACCAATAAGAACTAAGCTAAAATCTCACCATAATTGAAAATCCGACCCTTGAGTTCAAAACTCAAGAATACCAAAATAAACCATCAAGAACTTTAGAAAACTCATACCTCAGCAGCCAATTCCAAAAATTGAGAGAGGACATGGCCAATTCTAGCTGCAAACCTTGCTTTCCCACCACTAGATTTATTTTCAAGCCTTCAATCCCAAGTGTAACTCAAGTCTTTCTCTTTGGTTCTAAATCCTCCCTAACAAGGTAACCTTGACGGAGAGAGAATAAGTTGAACGTGTATGCCTCTAAGTCATCATACCCTTGGTGTAATGACTCGGTCCTATGGATCAAAAGACCCATATACCCCTACCACAAGTTATCTCCAAGGTTAAGCCCAAGGGAAAAATAGTCATTTGCCCTAATTACTATTAACCTCAAATTTTACCATCAATTCTCAATTAAATCCAACACACCCAAATAATTTCTTATTACCCGAAAATTCTAGTAGTGTACAAAATTACCCAAATACCCCTAGGCTCACCCTGAGCCGAGTATTTGACCCCGTTGTGATTAAACCGTTAACTTTCTCACTAGGATCGCCTTGTGTCGAATAACTCAAATATATCCACCTAATAATGTGGTCTCACTCTCAAAGCACATATATTCACCAATATACCCTCAGTGGGTCAAAATTATGAAAATGCCATTTTTTAATAGAAACGAGCCTATAAGCACATTTAATACACTTAAACAATCATACATAGTCATATCATCATATAACTCATATATTTCACATAATCACACATATATTCAATTAAATTCACATATTAATCAATTATGCCCTCCCGACACACTAATCGAGTCACTAAGCCTTCTTAGAAAATTTGAGACATTACACAGAGACTCACGATCGCAGCCAGGAATAACTCTGGTTGCGGCTAGAAATGCTGACAGCCAAACCAATTTCCTTTTTCTACTTTGAATGGTTCTAAAAACTCATGTAACTCCCAAAACTCATTTTTAATTTCATAAACATCCAATTAAACATTGGTAACATCCATCGGGGTTGGTGGAATTTGAAATTCAAAGGGTGTCTCAAAACTCTATAAATAGGAGTCTATTGCTCACTTGTAAGACATACTATTTTCTATCCACTAGAGCACTTGGACAGAACATAACCTAGATGCTTGTTTATTCCAAAGAGCTATTTCCATATTGTGAAAATCCCTTAGTGCTTGAGATAAGGTAAAAAAGTTGTTGGACAAAAGTTGTAAACCTTGTTCAAGTTGGTGATCCCCAATGTTCTTCATATTGGTTGTGTGAGTGAGAGTGATTTGTTTATTGTTCTTGTTATTTCTTTTATACTATTGTTTTTTTATCATCTTCTCTTTATTTTTTTATTTACATATTTGTTTGTATCTTTTGTTTTTAGAGTTGTAATCTCTTCTACATATTTCTTCTACTACTTCTAGTTTATTTGTATTTATTACCTAGGGTTGTATTTTCTATTATTCTCTTCATCTACATATTTCTACATTTACTTGTATTTTTGTTATTGTGTTGTAATCTTATTCTATCAATCATCTTGTCTTTGTATTATTTTGCTTAGAGTTGTAAGAGTCTTACTATTTTCCATTTAGGCAATATAATTATCTCTAACTCTCATACCATTATACATGGACATTGGCCTTATGAATATTTTTTTTCATTTATTTTATTTTTTTATCAAGAAGGGAAAATTTATTGATCAAACTAACAAGGAATAGCAAAAGGTAGGAGCAAAGAACTCCCCCAACAAATTATAATCTATGGACAAACTCTAACATTTGTCTCTCTCTAGAAGACAACTTCCTAGAATTAAAATTAAGCAATCTGGCTTTAAATGAAAACCGAATCAAGCTATCTATTTTAGAAACACAATAGCAACACTTGTTCCTATTTAACCAAATAAAATAGGTGGAAGCAGCAACAGCCGCAGCCACCACATGGAACAACCAATCACCTCGCCTAGCCAACTATAGATTTTCTGCAAGACCATCTTAGAGAAAATACACTCAAAAAATAGATGGGAGTGAGACTCATTAACCTGAACACAAACAGGACAGAGCAGAGAATAAATATTCACATGAGATTAATGGAGTAAATCTCTAGTGAGCAAATGATTGTTGACTGCTTGCCACAAGATGAATCTATGCTTAGGAGAAAAATGATTATAAAGCTTGCCCAACCGAAGTTTACCATGCACTTCAGCAGCTGCCAAAACTGGCCCAGACATAGAATTACAAAGCTTAATCAACTTCCTCCAATACCAGCTATCATCTTGCTTCAAAATATAATCCCAGAGTTGAGATCCTTTTAAATAAATGTTGTTCACCCATTTCACCCACAATTGGTCCTTCTTAGACAATATAGCCCAAATATATTTTGCAAGCAAGATCTTATTCCAAGCTGGCCCTTCTCGAAATCCCAGGCCTCCATAAGCCTTCGAACGACAAACAAATTCCCAAGAAGAAAGATGGAATTTGCTTCGGGATCCCTTCTCACCCCACAAGAAATTTCTACACATCTGATCAATATCTCTAACCACACTCTGAGGCAACAAAAATATACTCATCCAATAGTTTTGGATCCCCAACAAAACAGTTTGAACCAACTGAGTCCGACCAGCATAAGAGAGGTTTCGGCTTGCCCAGGTATTAAGACGTAATCTAATCTTCTTGAGGATAATGTCGTAGTCAGAGGCCTTACATTTGGTAGGCCTAAGCGGAACTCCTAGGTACTTCAGAGGAAATGAGCCTTCAATCAGATTAGTACAATTCAAAACAGGAGCTTTAGTCATTTCTAACATCCCTCCAAAGTAGACATGAGATTTATTGTGGTTGATAGACAAGCCAAAAACCTTTTGAAACTCAACAAGCGCTCTATGAAGGATCTGCACTGATTAAGAATTAGCTTTGCAAAAGATAAGCAGATCATCAGCAAAATAAAGATTAACAAGGTTTAAAGATTTGCACATAGGATGAAATCTGAAACCTTTCTCCTTGGAGGCTTTGATCAATATTCGGGTAAGGTAGTCCATCACAATAACAAAGAGCATAGGAGATATTGGATCTCCTTTCCTAAGACCTTTGCCTCCCTTAAAATGCCCTTGAATTCTACCATTCATCACTAACGAATAGGAAGTACCCCTCAAGCAAACCATTATCCATCTAATGAATCTACTAGGAAAACAAAGAGCATTTAATAAATTCTCCAAGAAATCTCAATCAATAAAATCATATGCTTTACTAAGATCAATCTTCATAGCACATCGAGGAGAACTATTTTTCCTATTATACCCCTTAATCAAATCTTGAAAGATAAGAACATTGTAGGCAAGAGATCTGTGCTTAATAAACGCACCTTGGTTTTGATTAATCAATGAGGGAAGAAATGTAGCTAGCCGACCACAAAGCATCTTAGAAATGCATTTATAGATAGTAGTATAGCAAGCTATAGGTCTGAAATCAGCTGCATTAGTTGGTTGGTCCACCTTAGGAATAAGCACTAGAAGCGTTTCATTTAAACTTTGAGGAATTTTGCTTGTTTCAAAAAAATCAAGGACAGCCAAAGACACTTCCTTGCCTATATCTTTCCTCAAGTCCTTAAAAAAACCAACCCCATACCCATCAGGACCAGGGCTCTTGACTGAATGGATGCTAAATAAGGCAACTTTAACATCATGAAGGGGAAAAGGCTTAATTAACTCCAGTTGGGTATCAAGATCGAAAACCGGACCAAAAGTGATACTTTGAGGGTCAATATGACCATTAGACCTACTAGCACAACCTAGAAAACTCTGAAAATGCTGAAGAAAATGAAGAGTAACCATCTCATAGTCATCTACAATTGTACCATCAACAGAAATGAAAGAAACTATCCTGTTGGAAACTTTCCTTTTCTTCAAACTAGCATGAAAATAAGAAGAGTTTTCATCCCCAAACCGAAGCCAAGTGATTTTACTCTTTTGGCGAAGGAAACTCTCATAGATTTTCTCTTGCCTACTAAACTCCAAATAAGCTTCTCTTTCTGCATAAATCAAAGACATATTACTAGGATCATCATACAGTTTAGACTTGCTGGAACAAGTATTTACTTCTCTCAAAGTTACAACCAACATCACCCATAACCCTCTAGTTAAACCTCTTTAGAACATGTTTGAGTCGAACCAATTTCTCAACTAACTTCGCCAATCCACTGCCCTCAGTACAGAGAGGTTTGGACCAGCTATCTAACACTGTTTCCCTGAATTGATCATGAGAAGACCACATGTTATAATAGCTAAACGGCTTAACTCCCATTCTTTGAACTTCAACATGCTTGATAAGAAGAATGTTATGATCAGAAACCACCTCTCCCATTGAGAAAAAGCTAAAGCCAATGGAAAAGAATCCAACCAAGCCTCATTTGAGAAGACCCTGTCCAACTTAGAAAAATGCAGTTCCCCCTTTCTTGAATATTAGACCAAGTAAGGTACCATAATCTTCATTTCTTCAACCAACCCGACAGCCAACCATTGTTGGGCATCCTCCATTTCCTTCACTGAGATAGGTATCCCTCTGATTCTATCATTAACATCAAAGGTTGCATTAAAATCCCCCAAGATTATCGACGACTTTATAGGTAAATGCAAGTGAGCCAGATCATGCCATAAAATCCTCCTACTCTCCAAGCTGTTAGAACCATACACAATGGTGAGACAAAAGTCTTGATTCCTACTACAAATTCTAACTCTACAATGAAACAATTGAGCATTCTCCTGAATAACATCAACTTGAGTCAGATGAGCTTTCCAAATCAACAAAATTCTGCCTTCAAGACACACACTACTATAATACATCCAATCAGTAAAAGAAGAACTCATAATTTCCTTAATTTTGTCCCCCTTGACTTTAGTTTCAATTAAAGCCCCAATACCAACTTTATATAATCTATAGACATCTAAAACTGATATATGTTTATTCTTCCTATTCAATCCTCTAACTGTTATATTATTTTATAATATAATGTAATATTATATTATTTTATAATATAATATTTTAGATTAAATAAATGTGACATAGAGTGTCACATATTGTAACATATAATAGAGAGTTACATTATTTGGATATATGTGAAATATCCAAACATGTAACATATTTGGTGTTACAAATACATCACAAATTTCTAACTCCTAAAATATCACCCATTATTGTGTAGATTTGTAGTTACACAATATTGAGATGAATTTCTTAAAGCCATATGAGAAATGCCTGATAGAGATGTGATTTTAACTCCCATATTGTGTATGGAAGTTACAAAATCAAGTGGGAATAAATTGGAACGTTTTGAAAAAAAATGAAAAAATAGTTGCTGGAACTGACTGAGGGCCGCGGCGCCTGGTAGCAAGCGTCGTGGCCCTAGTGCCTGACAGCCTCTTCCAACTTTGGTTTTTATCCAATTTTGAACGTTTCCAAAAGCCAAGTAACTCCCAAATCTCTATTTTAATTCCATAAAACATCCAATTAATCATTGGTAACAGCCGTGGGGGTTGGTGGAATTTGAAATTCAAAGGGTGTCTCTAAACTCTATAAATAGGAGCCTAATGCTCACTTGTAAGACACACCATTTTCTATCCACTAGAGCACTTGGTTAGAAACACCTTGAGGCTTGATTATTCCAAAAAGCATTTCCAAAATCTGTGAGAGATCCCTTAGTGCTTGAGTTAGGGGGAAATAAGCTTTTGGACAAAGGTTTCAAACCTTGTTCAAGTTGGTGATCCCCAACACTCTTCACTTTGGTTGTGTGAGTGAGAGTTTATTGTTCTTATTTTCTTGTTTCTATTTTCTTCTATTGCTCTTTCTTCTTATTCGATTTACTTGTACTTTTGTTTAAAAGTTGTAATCCTTTTATTTCCTTTGTTCAAACACTTCTAGTTTACTTGTATCTTTTTGTTATAGAGTTGTACTTTCTATTTCTATCATCTTACATCTCCTTCTCCTTTTATTTGTATTTTTCAGTTATAGAGTTGTAACATTTTATTTAATCAATCCTTGTCTATTGTAATATTTTGCATAGAGTTGTAATATTTTCTTACCATTTCCATTGAGGCAATACATATTTTCCTAACACTAACGTTCCAGCTCAGGATGTTGCAAAACTCCATTCAAACCAGTAGGTAGAACCAAATCATTCGGAATCTTCTGATTCTCTTGCAGAACACTATAAGAATTTCGAGAGTGCTCAAAAGGAACCAGAACAGTAGATTTTGCATTCCCAGTTCTTTTCGGAACAGACCAACATATATCACTAGGACCAGCATCATCTTGAGAAGCTACTTGAGGAGTCTGTTGAAACACTCTGTAGCTACACTTCTTTTAATTATCAGCAGCTACATCCTTAGATAGATTAATTTTTTGTATGCACTTAGACTCTTTCTTTCTCCAGACGACTCCAGCAGCATACTTACATGAATTAGCCGTATGTCCCAGCTTCTTGCAATTAGAGCATTTGGTAGGAAGCCACTCATACTCAATAGGTTGTTCCATAACCTGACCCCTCTCATTGAGATAGCTGATGAATTGAGGGAGCTTATCTGCTATTTCCATTTCTACTAAGACTCAGTCAAACTTTAACATAGACCTATCCTTAGTAATCTTATCTACCACAATTGGCTTACCAATCGTACTAATGAGAGCACTCAAAAAC
Source organism: Humulus lupulus (assembly GCF_963169125.1). Taxonomy (NCBI): domain Eukaryota; kingdom Viridiplantae; phylum Streptophyta; class Magnoliopsida; order Rosales; family Cannabaceae; genus Humulus; species Humulus lupulus. The sequence continues at coordinate 113,725,620 of NC_084796.1, forward strand.
TTATCTCCCCAATATAGTAACCCAAGATTAGGTAATTTGATCCACACCGGTATTGATTTTATTGATCTCAATGAATCAATATCTGTTGTCCAAGGACGTAGAATAACATGTTTCTTGTCAAAGTGAACCACACCAGAATCCAGCACCAAGTCACGCATAGCTTCATCTCAGAATTTCACCATTGTAAAACCTGAATTCAGACGAGCCACTCTCTCAATACCAAGCTTTCCCCATATCTGTTTAATGAAACCTTCAAAGATGGATAATGGAGGATTAGCCCCTATCACTACACAAATCAAAGCAGATTTCCAAAATGATGCTTCCACTTCTATCTCATCAATGTCCAATTTAGCAACTAGCTTACCGTCTTTATGCATAGGTTCTTAAAATTGCAGCTGCATACCACCATAAGAAGGGAGAGATTCTTTGAAATGAGCCCAATTTGCCTTGGCCGATTCTTGGAAAGTCCTATCATCTACCTCGGCAGGCCATGACAACAAAACCTGTTCACAATCGGTTGCACTAATCTCCTTCACATAAGGTCCAAAATCCCTAGGTCCAGACCCCTGCTCTCATCAACAACACCCACCACCTGCGCACTAACGCCGAAATCCCGAGGTTTAGCCCCCTGTGTCTCAGCAACAGCACCCACCTCCTTAGCAAACTCTTCCTCCGTAACCGGAGACAGAATAATAATATTGGATGAAGGGAGCTCTAGTAGAACATCTTGTTTAGCTAGCTTCTGCACAAATTTACATCTCTTCGCCATGGATGGAGAGAAACTTGAGACTCATGCTCTATTAATTTTATTTTTAATAATATGGAAATGAAAGCAAAGGTAGCTATAAAAAACTATTGTCTTGTTCTACTTTTTTTTCATTTATTTATATACATTATATATTGAGAATATTTATGTAGGGTTGTGCAAAAAAATTTGCATACCTCCCATCCCAAATAAATTGCCCAAACCAAACTGAAAAAATTGACAAAAAAAGCAATTGGAATAACCCAAAAAAAAAATTCAAACCACCCAATTATAATATTTGGTGGTTTGAGAACTATACCAAACTGCCCAATATAACCTGAATAAACCGATTAAGAGTTTTTTTTTTGTTTATACATACATATCTTACGTACATTATTTCATATTATATGTAATATTAAATATTATTTTTATATTTTTATCAATCAATTTATAATAGTGTTTTAAAGTTTCAATTAGGAATAAAATGTCTATGTTTGGAAGATATATGCTATACTTTTAATTTGTTTAAATTAATTATTTGAATATTAAAAAAAAAACTTAAGATTGGTTTGAGCGGGTTACCCCGACCAAACTACCTAAAATATTAGACAGCTTAAACCTTTTTTTTCTTAATTGGACAGGTTAGAGTTGGATTTTATCAATCCGATTTTTACATTGGATTGATTAAAATATGTTATAACCCGACCAAACCAACAAATGAACACCCCTATATTTATGTAAGGAAAATCTCCAAAACTAAATATAGAATAATGTTAGACACATATAAAAATTATACATAGTATTTATCCAAAATAATATAGGATTATCCTTGATCTAATAATATATAGGGATTTTACCATATATACGACAATTTATAGATTATTTTCCAATTTTATCACTTCTTTATTTTTATTCCAATTTTATATATTACTTTTGTCATTGTTATATTATCTTAAAAGTTTTTTTTTTTTTTCATCTTTACGTTTTTCCTTCTTTTCTCAAACTCCATATTCTCATCCTTCCTGCCCTTTATCGCCACACAACTTTGGCAACCAGCAAGATGAACCCCACCACTATTGAGCATTTCAACAACCACCCACACACAACCCTCACACTATTCTGTAGGTCTTTAACAACCACCCTCTTAGAGCCCAAACTTACTCTCTTCCCCAACCAGGAGGATGACCTCAACCATTTTTGAGCTCTTCGGCAACCACAACGACGACTACGTTTGAGATAGGTAGGCTCCATGACTCAAGATCTCTTTGTCAGCCACCACACAAGTACGTATGAGATAGGTAAACCCTGTGATTTAGGAGCTCTTCGGCACCTTCCTCGACGAATACGTCTAAGATAGGTACTTTTTATTTTTATTTCCATTTAGAATCATGGGCTAATTGCATGTGTTTATCTTATTAATTTGCCTTCATGAAATGGGTTCAAAATATGTGCATTAGTATCTGACTTTGAGGGTTCTATGACTAACTTGTTAAAGCAAGCCACTAGATGTTTTGATCCTAGTATGTAGGTTTGATATTATTAGCACCAAATATTTGTTGAATTGTCTCAATGGATATTGTTTTATGTTTGAGTTGTTTAGGGCACAATGGGATTTTTGAGCTGTTCTCGAAGTTGTGTTTGAGTTGCAAGATTGAATTGATGCATAATGATTGTGAGTCCAACAAGATGCAGAAGTGAAGAGAGCCTCTTGTCACTGGAAAGAAAAGAAATACCCAACATATGTTCCCAATATAACCAAGTCTCAATGATGCACTTTACAATTTGGCTTGCCATCTATATATATAAACAACAACTCTGATGTTAATTGAGTCATTATTGTCTTGTATGTATTAATAATTGGAAGGTAATTGAAACATATTAAAATATTAAGAATGTTATATATATATTACATATTGTCTCTTGTATGCATGTGGATGCAACCACTAAAGTAGACACATAAATAATTGGTCAAAGACAATTTTAGGATAACAACATACATGACTCAAAAGATAGCTCCACTGAGCTAACAATCCCTAGAGGTGCTTTTACATACACTTGACTTCTCCATGAGGCCAAATTAACATTTCACTTGGCTTGTTTTGATTTTTTGTTTTAGTTTTTTCCTTGTTAAGGAATATTTGTATAATGACATATCACAATGGTAATGCTTATTATTAGACAAATCATGTAGATTCTTATCAGTTATGGGATAAACAACTTGCCAAAAATATTGAGAATTTTTTCAGAACTAGATTTTTTCTTTTGTAGCTGATTGTTATTGCTATTTTTTTTTAAATTTTAATGTGTTTCACTACATTCGATTTTAATGTTATTGTTTTGCTGGTCTTAGATGCTTGTTGAATTAGTTGAATTCTGCATTATCTTCATTTGTGATGGGTTTGTGTGAGCTTAAAACTAAGTTTGTCTTTCTGTATTATTATAATCATGTAATGTGGGTTTTGCTTATCTCATAAGATGATTATTTTGCACTAGTTAATTGTTTTCATGTTAAACATATCATTGCACGTGTAAGGGGACACAACCCACAACTATGATCTTTGTGTTTTCCATATAATATAATCATGTAGTTCATAATTTGGTATTAAAATAGAGATATTAATACAAATGGATATCTTTTATATTCTAGTTGTGGGCATAATGAAGATGATAAGGTTTAATATTCTTTTCTATTTTTTTAATATATATATAACTTGTTTATTTATATATTTTCTATTTATGATTTCTTATATTATATATTTTTTTTCCTATGTTGGCTATTGATTTTTCTGAATATTTTGAGATTTCACATCAGGTTGCACATGTTGCTATAGAGGTTGCACCTCATGTTCCAAAAGTTATAGATTTTGCAATAAAATTTGCACCTCATGTTTGAAAGGTTGCACATTTTGCAATAGAGTTTAAAAATGTTCTAATAGAGGTTGCACCTCAAGTTCCAAATGTTGCAAAGATTTCTAAAGATGCTGCACCTCAGGTTTCAAAGGTTGCAGATTTTGCAACAGAGGTTGAAAAGGATGCAAAATAAGCTGCACAAGATGTAAAAATTATTCCATATGAGTATTTTGGATAGTTCGTCTGACATAGAATTGGAGGAGGCTATGCAAACTATTGTTAACAATGTAAAAGCAATGCAGATGACAATGGTAGTGTTTTAGTGAATATAACTAAATCTTGGCTTTGATTTAAGTTTTTTTGTATTGAATAATTTAAGTTACTTGATATTGTTTCTATGGTTTCCCTTATTATTGTAATGATCAATTTGTTTCTTTTAATAAAAAAAAATCTTGTTGATATTTTTAAATTAATATTCCTAATTTGAAAACTCATATGCAACCTCGTGCAGCTGTATGAAACCAATGATAACTTAAAAAAATACATATGCTCATTTCATTCTCAAGCAACTCATTGCAAGCTCAAATACAAGCCCAATGCAATTCCATGCAACCAAAAGAAACTTTCAACAAACTTATTTATAAATTTCATTCTTCTGCAACCCACTACAATCATGAAAGAAATCCAATCGAACTTTTAAAAAAAATATCCTAATTTGATCCTTATGCAACTCATGCAATCTCATGCAACTCAATGCAACCAATGACAACTTTAAATAAAATCATATGTTTGTTTCATTCTTATGCAACTGAAGCAACCTTAAATGCAAGCCCAATGCAACTTTAAAAAGTTGATATGTCAATTTCATTCTTAGGCAACTCATGCAACCTCAAATGCACGTCAGTTCAACAATCTGCAACCTCAAATGCAAGTTAATGCAACCTAATACAATCCTAATGAAACCTCATATGCAACTAAATGACACCTTGTGCAACCATGACAACTTAAATAAATTTATATGTTAATTTTACCATTTTGCAACTCATACAACCCAATGCAACATAAATTTACACTTGGCAACACATCCTAATATTTTGGGGTTTCATTTAGTTGATGTAGGTTGCTTGGGATTGCATATGGTTGTGCCTGGTTTTAATCATGTTAATTTTTTAAATCAATGTTCCCAATTAGAAAAATCTTATGCTACCCTCTGAAATCTCAAATGCAACCCCATTCAACCTAAAGCAACACATGACAAACCCAACCTACCCCAATGCAACACCATGCAACACAATGCAATTTCAAATGCTACTTAATACAGCCTAAAGAAACCCAAATGCAATTTCAAATGCAACCCTCTACAACCTTAAATACAAGCTCAATGCAATTTTAAGTGCAATTTAATGCAGCCTAAAGCAACCTAGATGTAATTTCAAATGCAACCATCTACAACCTTAAATAGAATCCTAATGAAACCGACCTTAAAATGCAAGCTCAACGCAATAAAAAACATGGGACCCTCTACAACCTAAATCAACATGAAATTCAAGCCCATGAAACCTACTACAACTCCACGCAACCCATGCAACATAAAAACTCATATTCTAATTTCATTTTTATGCAACTCATGCAACCCAAAATAATGCAACTCACTACAACTTTAAATTCAATCCAATGCAACTTTGTGCAACTCATGCAACCCATTGTAATGCAACTCACTACTACTTCTAATGCAATTCATTGCAACTCTATGCAACCTATAGCAACACATGCAAGCCCATGCAACTCCAATACAACCCCACACAACTTAATGCAAGTCAAAACAAATATAGAGGTTGAACTTTAGGTTGTCAAAGGTGTTGAAGAGATTTCAAAAGAGGTTGAAGAGGTTTCATACATTGCAACAAAGGGTGCATCTCATATGCAACCTCAAATACAAGCCCAATGCAGCTCATGCAACCCAGTTTAACCTCAAATGCAACCTAAAGCAACACATTGCAACAAATGGTACTTCTCATATGCAATCTCAAGTACAAGCCCAATGCAACCTCAAGCAACTCATTGCAAGCTCAAATGCAACCTACAACAACTCACTTCAACCTCAAATGCTAGCCCATGCAACTCAATGTAACCTTAAATGCTAGCTCATGCAACGTAATTTCAACATGTTAATAGCGGCCTCTAAGGAAAATAGTGCTTTGTTCCCTATTTTCATATTAACAATTATGGTGTTGCCTTTGGTGCCTTGTACGATATTGAAGTTGTGTAGTGCTCCCTCTAAGAAAGCCAAGACCATCCATTGCCAATGTTTTGATTGCTCTCATTCAGGAAAGCAGCTCAAGTCCATATTTAAGAAGGTGCTAAGATTTCTTATTTGAATTTTTGTGATTATATGCTAATTAAATATTTGTTGGATTTCGTTTTTGTAGATCTCAAACATCTCAACATGCAATAACTTGACTATACTCCTGCTTTGGATGTGTTATTATTATGTGGATTTATTTAATAGGTCGGTTTTGATTTGCTAGATTTAGCACTGTTGGTAAAACTCATAGTAGTTTAGATATATTTGAATTTTCAGCGTGATAATTGTTGAAACTTAAATGGTAGTTTATATTAGTTTTAATGTCAAATGATTATATTTTACTTCCTATGTGAAGTATTTTTGGTGAAACCTTATAGCTATTTTAATAACTTTACTCATCTTCAAATATAAAGAAGTCATATATGAGACTCTCTCTATACATTATCATTATGATAAAAATTTAGGTCTTTGTATTCTCTTGTCAACTGCCATTTTTTTCAGAGAATCTGAAACCAAAAATTGAATGGCTTTTGATGTTGTAGAGATTCTTAAACATTAAGCAAAATTGAAAAGAGAAAAAAGATTTGAAATAATATTAAATTTGAGATTACCCATTATTTCACAGATTCCCTTTTATTTTTCTTTTTATCAATCACAGGTGGAATTGTGCAATTTTAGATCACGTTCAGTAGCATTCTTTGAATTGGATTTGTCAAGATCAATTTCTTACTTCTTTACCAAGGTCATATACTCAGGCAATGGCTGTCGCTAAAGCTGGAGGAGAAGATAACTCCGAAAAAATTCTGATACACGACTCTCAGAGCAAACTGTATTTTTGCAACAAAAAAAATACTTAAAATTATATATTAAATTGTATAATTGAGTGACTTTTCTATTTACCGTATTTTTGAACTCTAACTTTTTAATAACAGTATAAATAAAAAAAATCCCTTAATTTAAAATGATGCGAACCTACTTGAAAATATTAGTGGCTAAAATTAATTCCACTATATTATGTGTTATTAAGCTTAAATAAAAGACTATTATTATTATAGGGATATGATATTTTAAATTGATTGGTGCAATTTAGTATCAGATCTCACATATTATATTTTAAATTAAAATATGTGAGACTTGATATTAAATTATAACAATAACAAATTGTCGTGCGGTTGGATATCCTTATCAATGCTCTATATAAAATGATCAATAAATATTTTTTTAATACTTAACGAGTTTTGACACACTAGTCCACTTTTCGTGGGTTGGTAGGTTCCTTTCTTAATCTACTAGTTTTGGTAATCAGAATTTTTTGATGCATGGAAAAGAAAAGAATCTTCGTTCTTATGGTCAAATTTTAATAATTATTTTCAAATTGGAATAGTTTCCAGCAATTAAATAATTAATATATATATAGATATATACACAACATATTTTTAAAAAATATTTGAACCTAGTAAAAAACAAAATATGTTGGGCTCCCAATAAAAAATGAAGTGAAGAGAAAGAGCCATAAAAGGCTTGTAAGCTGGCATGCCATGGGGAACGAGCTTTTACGTACGAAATGAGTTTCGGTTAGTTTAATTTCATCAATACTTTGTCCAGTCTTTCAATTTAACTATTCCTATAAAGTGAAACCATATAACGCCCATTCAAGGTGGAAATATTATTTATTTATAATTACCAAATTCAAATTTTCTATAACAGTATTTTAGAGAGAATATATATCATTTACTATGTATAAAATAAAATAAAAGGTCTTGCCCATCTCCTGGATTGCCCTTCTCAGTTTTTCGATCTCAACAAGGGGTCGGTGGAATGATCGGGACCTCTCAGCCGTTGGCCACTAGGACCCCTTGAGCATTGGTGACAAGAGATCGTCCATGGTGGTCTCCTTGCTCTTTCCTTCGTGCGTTCAGATGGTCACATAAGTCACATTGGCTCTCCATGTTCTGACCTTGGGCGTCACCTAGCCGGTCGTTGAGGTGTTCGCACAGGTTAGGCTTTCCTGGGTCTCACTCTTTCTCCAACATGTGTGAAGATGCTACCAGGTGGTGCTATTGGGCGTCTTCCCCTCACCTATATGGTCGGCTATGAAGTGAGCAACTAACTAAGCATTTGTCGTGGTCCCGAGCTTGGGACGGTCACTGGCCTCCCTGTTTCAGAGGTTGAGGAGGCCGTCCCATTCAAGACTCAGATCTTTTGACATTTACGGTGCTCCTGGAGTGATGGGACTGCTCCACTCCTTCTCCATCCAAGGCATGGGGCTTCCCTGAAGAAGGTTGGCGAAGCCTCACTGCCATGCGTATGGCCACCTTGAAGGTGAGGGTCGCCTCTCATTGTCGTTGTTATATATCTTATCGTTAGGCAGTCATCTCAGCTATAGCAGCGACGTTCATAGCGCGTAATCGTATCATCTCTTCTCTCAAGGTGGTGATGTCCTCCTATGTCGCCTCGGGCTGTTGGGGGATGTGGTAGCCATTTCCTTCATCCAAGTTCTCATGAGAGTATTCCTCAATGTTCCGTGGAGGACGAAGATTTGGTGGGGCTGCAGGGCGGTTCTCTTTAGCTTGACCACGCCTAGGTGCCATGACCAGTGAAGAAGTGTGTAACGTCCCAAAATTGCTAATAAGGCTTAGTGCCTTGATTAGTGTACCAGGAGGGAAAAATTGGATACATATATGTGAAATTAATTGATGAAATGTGTGACTATGTAGCATACATGACTTATGTGGTTATATGAATATATGTGCATGTTTATGTGTATTAAATATGCATGTAGGCCCGTTCTTGTTAATAAGGGCATATTTTGAATTTTGACCCGTTGAGGGTATAAATATGATTATATGTGTTAAATGATTAAGACCACACTATCATGTGGATATATTTGTGATATTCTGCTCGAGGCGATCCTAGTGAGCGAATTAGCGGAAAAGTCCCAACGGGGTTAAATACTTGGCTCGGGGTGAGCCTAAGGGTATTTTGGGAATTTAGTGCGTGGTTGGGGTTATCGGGTAATGGGTAGTTAATTGGTGATTATTCAGGTATGTCGGGATTAATTGGGAATTTATAGGACTACTTGAGTATTAGTGGGAAATGTGGAAAAAAACGAATTTGCCCCTAGAACATTTGATGAGTAAGGGTCTAGCAAGGGGTAGCTTGGTCTTTTACTCAGCTGGAGTGACTTAGTCACTTGGGTTTCTTTCATAACAAAGCAGAACACTTAGGAACTCAACTTACTTCCTCTCTCTCTCTCTCTCTCGTTCATCTCTCCCTCTCTTGTCCCTTTGGGAACCTTTGGAGTTTTAGAGAGCTAGCTTGGAAATCTAAGAGGTTGGAGGCTGGGGTAAACTTAGGATCAGTTTAGAGTCAGAATCGTTACTAAGGTAAGGTATACAAACTAAATTTTAATGTGAATTTTAAGATTTGAGATAGTTTTGAGCTAGTTTATAGGTCATAAATGTTGTATATGCTGCAGTGAGCCTTTTTGGGGGTTTGATTTTGGGAAATATGAGGGTTTTAGTAGGAAATTCTTAGGATTTTTGGATTGAAGATGCTGGTCAATTTCTGGGTTTCGGGCTCAAGTCGCGGCGCCGTTCATCAAGCATCACAACTCGTGTACATTGTATGGCCTTGGAGATTACCTGAAATCACCTAAGCATTGCGGCGCACTACGACTCGTGTCTCCCAGGATAGAGCACCCTGCTCTCTGACTTGTAGCGCGCTGCGGGCCTTGGGCCAAGGCTGCATCTCTAATTGAGAAAAATAGCCAAAACAATATTTTTAGCTCGGGAACTCAAATCTAAGTCCTCGGGAAGGATTCTGCTACCCGGATTAGTAGAATTCGAAGGCTAGTATATTATTATGAAGCTTTTAATCGGTTTAGGTTTTGAAGGTTATCCATTATTGCGTTGTGACTAGGTTATACCGCTAAGGCTCGGGATTGAGGATCGTGCTCGGGATCGTCTTATACTTTCAGCGTGGGACTCGAGGTAAGAAAACTACACTCGGGTTGGGATCAGGGCTTGGACCCTTGTTAACGAATATGGTTATATGTGAGATTGTGATTATATCTGTATTTGAGAGTATTTGGATAGGCCTGCTTGTTCATGCTGCAACCGATTGCGTGTTCTGTAATCTATTCATTTGTTTATATTTGATCTGAAAGTCCGGCCTAAGGGAGCTGGGGCTGACGTTATGTAACACTCTACTTCCTTGCAGTCGTTACTAAGTGAGCTTTAAATGTGCAATGAACTCGCTAATCAAGGTTTTAGGTTAAAAGTGCAGCTAAACAGTAATAAAGGTCATGTAATTTCGAAAATGTAATCATTCTTTTGAAATTATAAAGCATTATACATTTGGGATCCCAAAATATTGGTTAGAAATATTTACAACTCAAAAACACGATTAAGGTTGACTAAATGACAAAATTTAGAGTAATACATAACATCTCCCAAAAATACCCCTGGCCGTGGCAGCCAAGCAACCCAAACATATAGCGGCCATGTCGTCTCAGGCGCTTTACGATGCCCTTGGTTCACGGTCTACACCGTGAGGATGACTCAAGCAACCGAGAAGGCTCACACTCCGCGTGCTTAACACCATTCCTGGCCCTTTGTTGTACTTGGCCTTGCACTCCACGTGCTTAACCCCATTCCCGACCTTTGCCGTACTCGGCTTCCTGCTATTTTCGGCCTTCGCCGTGCCTGGCCCTTGCCATTCATTCACAGATATGAAACACATAGCATATAATCAACAAATACATAAATAAATACAAACATAAATAGTAGGGCTACGCCTTGCAACACAATCACATAGGGCCATGCCCTGCAATACAAACTATAGGGCCACGCCCTGCTCTACGGGTACATAAGTTTTCTTACCTGTGTCCCAAGCTTTTCGAGCACCGATATCCTGAGCATAATCCCTTAGTCCGAGCCTTGCTGAAAACCTATTCCCAACGTATCAACAACATCTATCCATTAACTTCTAATCAATTAAATAACTTTGGAATGAAATTCTAATCCCCAGAACCTTGAATTCTATCAATTCGGATGATAAAATCCATCCCGAGCCTTAACTTTTGGATTCCCGAGCCTAAGACCTTCTCGAGGTCCAAAAACCCCCTTAAGAGTCGTGGCCCCAAGGCCTTGTGCCGTGGCCCTCCTCAACCAGAGGCTCAGCCTCCCCTTTCTGCAGATGCGCGCCGTGGCCCGCCCTTCATATTGGCCTCCCATCTGTTCTAGTGGGCCGCGACCCAACCCGCTTAGAACCTAGAAAATCCCCCATTTTAACAACCAAAACTCAGCCAATTTAACCCACAACTAAATTTTATCTTCATAGTAGTTCTAGAATGGTCCCAGCAGTAAAACCTAACAAAAACTAATCCCAAAACTCACCCAAATAACCAAGAGTGATCCACCATTCAACTTACATGCATAAACTTACAATTCTAACAAAACTCAGCATAAACTCAGATAATTTAATGCTAGGCTTCTTACCTCAAGGATGAATTCAGTCCACACTTGCTCTTCAACATCCCAAGCTTACTCCTCCCATAATCCAAGCCTTAGATTTCTGAACTCCTAGCTTAATTCCCCTATAGCTTTCTTCAGCCTTCAAGCTCCCAAAGAGAGATAAATCGAGTGATAGGGAGATAGGGTCGGTTTGGGAAAAATTCTAAGTGTTTCTCTGCTTTGTCTTACTTAGCCTAAGTCACTTAAGTTACCTCCAAGGCTCGGGGTACCAAAAATGTCCCCGAGGGCAAAATGATAAATTTTCCCGATATTCCCTCCTAAATGTTCTAACTTCAAATATATCTCCACATATTTATTTTCATAATCCAATAACCCAGTAAAATGTCTAATACCCAAAATACTCCTTGACTCGCCTCGAGTCGAGTATCGGGTCCCGTTGTGACTTCCAAGCTAAACTGCTCCCTGGGACTGTCTCAGATCGTGTATCTCAAATATATCACTCACACGTGGTAAAGATCAAAATATTCACAAATATTGTATTTATGGCCCACAACGAGCTAAAATTGCAAACATGCCCCTAATAACCCAATGGGGCCCACATGCATATGTAATTCACCTAAACATGCATTTATATTCACATGCTCATAAAATTCACATATTAATATAATAAATCACTTATTGCCATCCAGGCACGCTAATGAAGGCCCTAAGCCTTATTAGCAAATTTGGGACGCTACAACTATCCCCTCAGAGAAATTTCATCCTTGAAATTACCTAAATAACTCGGGATACCGCTCCCGCATCTCTGACTCAAGTTCCCACGTCGCCTCCTCAACCTTGTTGTTTCTCCACAATACTTTCACTATGGCGATGGTCTTGCTCCGCAAGAATTTATCCTTCTGGTCAAGAATTTGAACCGATTTGTCCTCATATGATAAGTCCTGGTCCAGCTCCAAGTTCTCATAACTTAGTACATGCGTAGAATCTGATACGTACTTCCGGAACATGGACACATGAAAAACATCATGAACCCCCGATAGAGATGGAGGCATCGCCAATGTGTAAGCTACCTCTCATATCTGTTCCAGTATCTCAAAGGGGCCAACAAACCTAGGGCTTAGCTTGCCCCGAACACAAAACCGTTTCACTCCACTCAAGGGAGAAACTCTGAGAAACACATGGACACCGACTTGAAACTCTAAGCTCCTGCGTTTCAGGTCCAAGTAACTCTTCTGGCGACTCTGGGAGGTGAGCATTCGAGCTCTAATCTTTTCAAATGCCTCATTGGTCCTTTGAACCATCTCAGGACCCAAGTATCTCCTCTCACCCATCTCATCCCAATGGATAGTTGATCTGCACTTCCTCCCATATAACATCTCATACGGAGCCACTCCAATAGTTGCCTGATAGCTATTATTGTATGAAAAGTCAATCAAAGGGAGATACTTACTCCAAGATCCCCCAAAATACAGCACACAGGCTCGTAGCATATCCTCGAGTATCTGAATCATCCTCTCAAGCTGTCCATCCATCTGAGGATGGTAAGCGGTACCAAACCGTAACTGCGTGCCCATAGCCTTCTGCAAGCTCTCCCAAAAGTTGGAGGTGAAGGTGGGGTCCCTATCAGATACTATCATCCTCGGAGCCCCATGGAGTCAAACAATTTCCTTCACATACAATTCAACATACTGCTCCACAGTATAAGTCGTCCTAATAGGCAAAAAGTGGGCAGACTTGGTATACCTATCCACAATCACCCACAATGAATCATGGTGTCCCATGGTCTTCGAAAAAGAAACCGCGAAGTCCATGGTGATATCCTCCCACTTCCACTTTGGAATCCCTAGAGGCTGCAATAACCCTGCTAGCCTCTGATGTTCATCCTTTACCTACTCACAAGTTAAGCACTTAGCCACATAGTCCACCACGTCCCTCTTCATTCCTGACCACCAATACAAGGTTCTTAAATCTTGGTACATCTTCGTCATACCTGGATGTAAAGAATAGGGAGTGTTATGTGATTCATCTAAGATCTCTCCCCGGATATCAAAATCCATTGGAACATAGATCCAACCCTTGTACTTTAGTAGTCCCATCTCCGAAATAGAGAAGTCCTTAGCCGCTCCGACTAAGACACTCTTTCTGTGCCCTCTCAATGTGGGATCCTCCCCCTGAGCTTCCTTGATCCTCTCAAAGAGTGTAGACTGAAGAGTGATGTTGGCTAACTGACCAACCACTAACTCTATACCCGCTCTAGTCATCTACTCAGCTAACTTATCAGATATCTGCCTCGAACTGAACAGTTGTCCTGGGCCCTTCCGACTCAATGCATCAACCACTACATTAGCCTTCCCAGGATGGTATAGGATATCGCAATCATAATCCTTTACCAATTCCATCCACCGTCTCTGGCGCATATTCAGATCCCTCTGAGTAAAGAAGTACATGACACTCTTATGACCGGTGTATATTTCGTACCTCTCACCATATAAATAATGTCTCCAAGTCTTAAGTGTAAATACCACCATTGCCAACTCTAGATCATGCGTGGGATATCTCTTCTCATACTCCTTTAGCTATCTTGATGCATAGGCTATCACCTTTCTGGCTTGCATTAGCACACACCCTAAACTCTGTCTGGAAACATCACAATAAACCACAAACTTCTCATTGTCTGACGGCAGACTCAATACTGGGGCAATGATCATTCGTCGCTTCAATTCCTTGAAACTGTTCTCACACCTGTTTGTCCACACATACTTAGTCTTCTTTCTCGTCAATTCAGCCAACGGTGTGGCTATCCTAGAGAACCCCTAAACGAACCGCCTATAATACCCCACTAAACCTAGAAAGCTCCTAAATTATGGGACACTGCTCGGTTTAGGCGAATCCCTCACTACCTCAATCTTGCTTGGGTCAACTAGAATCCCCTCCTTACATACGATATGGCCCAGAAACGTGACTTGCAGTAGCCAAAACTCACACTTGCTAAACTTAGCATATACCCTATGCTCTCTCAACTGCTGCAATACCAGGCGTAAATGTTGGTCATGCTCTGCCGCTAACTGAGAGTACACCAATATGTCGTCAACAAACACAATCACGAACTTGTCCAAATAGTCCTTGAAAACCCTATTCGTCGTGTCCATAAAATTTGTTGGGGCATTGGTTAATCCAAAGGACATAACTAGGAATTCATAGTGTCCATACCTCGTGAGGAATGTGGTCTTTGGTATGTCCTTCTCTTTAATCCTTAATTGGTGATAACCTGACTGGAGGTCGATCTTAGAGAACCCTATCTTCCCTTGTAACTGGTCAAACAAGTCGTCGATCCTAGGTAATGGGTACTTGTTCTTAACATTCAACTTGTTCAACTCCCTGTAGTCAATACATATCCTAAGAGATCCATCCTTCTTCTTGATGAAAAACACTGGAGCACCCCATGGCGAGAAATTCAGTCTGATGAACCCCAAATCCAGTAACTCCTATAACTGAATCTTCAACTCCTTCAACTCTACCGGAGCCATTCTATATGGTGTCCTAGATACTAGCTCTGCCCCTGGCACCAACTCTATAACAAACTCAATCTCCTGCTGTGGCAGCAACCTTGGAAAGTCTACTGGAAATAAATCTGGGAACTCACATAACAATCTAGTCTCACTCGGCCCAACCAACGCAACTCTAGAGGTATCCACAATGTTTGATAGGAATCCTATGCAACCTTCCTGCATCAGGTTTCTAGCCTTCAGTGCCGAAATCATAGATACCCATGGTCCACTAACTGTCTCCACAAATACAAGGGGTACCTCCCCTTCTAGTTCAAAAGTCACCAACCTGCGCTTGCAGTCAATCGTCCCCCCATACTTCGATAACCAATCCATCCCTAGAATCATATCGAAGTCATCCACTGCTAACTCAATTAGATCAATAGACAACTCTTTGCGGTCTATCTCTATCGGCAATGCTTTAATCCATCTCTGAGAGACTACTAGTTCCCCAGCTGTCAACAAATTCTGAGATCCCCTAGCATACAAATAATTAGGTCTACATAGCTGATTTATCACTCTAGCAAACACAAATGAATGAGTAGCCCACGAATCAATCAATGCAGTAAAAGTAGAACCAACACTAGAAATCTGACCTGTCACGACTGAGGGGCTAGCCTCAGCCTCAGTCTGGGTCAAGGTAAATACTCTGGTAGGAGCGAGACTGTCACCCTACATTTGGATCCTCTTTCTTGGCTTGTGGGTTTTCCTTTTTCAAATGGTTGACACTCACACAAATAAAGCGGACTCTGATCCTGCACTCTCATTGATGTCGTCGTCTGCATCGAGGACACACTGGGAAACTCCTCCAATTGTCACCTCCGCCCTGACGGCCGCTAATAGCACCCCGCCCTCCTATCCGAGCTAGGAGGAATGAAAGAATATGGGGCCTTTCACTTCTGCTCATGGGGGCCACTACCCCGACTAGATTCAGTGAAAGGAGGCACCGTCCTCCTGGCTTCATGCCTAGTAGCACCCTCTCTATATCTAATATTTGGCCCCTCAACTGTAAGGGCCTTGTCCACTACCTGAGCATACGTGGTAGTCCCCGGTTCCAAAGTTATCTTAACATAACTGATGATCATAACATTCAACCCCCACACAAACCGATCCCTTCATGCCGCATCATTAGGCACCAAATCCGGTGCAAACTTCGCCAACCGGTCAAATCTCAAGGTGTACTCAGTAACTGTCATCCGGTTCTAAGTCAAGTTGGTAAATTCGTCAACCTTTGCAGCTCGAACTGCAACACTGTAATACTTTTCATTGAAAATTTTTATGAACTCTTCCCAGGTCATAACTACAACATTTCTTCTCTGAGTTACCACATCCCACCAGATGCGGGCAACCTTTCTGAACATGTAGCTGGCACAAGCTACCCTCTCGTTCCCTTCCACCCTCGTGAAGTCCAGAATGGAAGAAATCATATTCATCCACTGCTCTGCCCGCAGTGGGTCTGGTCCACCCTCGAAGGGGGGAGGATATTGCTTCCTGAACCTCTAATACAAGGGTTCCCACTTATTCTCCATAACAGGCTAAAATAGCATTGGCGCCACAGCTTGTTGAACCTGCAACCCAATGCCCTGAGGAGGGGCCTATTGCCTCAGCTGTCGATGCTCTTCTTCTGTTCGATGAAGTCTAGCTTCCATCTCGAAAAATAACTATTGCCAATTCTGTGGGGCAGGTGGAAGGTCCTAACCCTGGTTGTCATCCTCGACCCTATTGCCGCGAAGTCTGGTTGATCGTCGAGGCATCTCAACAATATGCCTGCAATCAATGATGCCGCTCATGAGGCATGATAAAAACATCCAAAACCACCTCCTAATTCACATCAACCAACCATAAATATCGGTCCACATAACACAAATAACATACAACACTCAAAGGGCCATGCCCTAGCATCATGCATATGTTAACACATTCATCATGCTCAATATAAAATAATCAGGCATACAGGGCACTCAAGCACGCAATCAAGCATATAATTCAATCATTACCAACCAACCCTGAGTTGAGCTTGTCACTCGCAGTGAGCGTACATGTTCGGTCAATCTCTAGGAACCATAAACCTTGGCTCGCTCTGATACCAAGTTGTAACACCCTACTTCCTTAGAGTCGCTACTAAGTGAGTTTTAAACATGCAATTAACTTGCTAATCAAGGTTTTAGGTTAAAAGTGTGGCTAAATAGTAATAAAGGTCATGTAATTTCAAAAATGTAATCATTCTTTTGAAATTATAAAGCATTATACATTTGGGATCCCAAAATACTGTTTAGAAATATTACAACTCAAAAACATGATTAAGGTCGACTAAACAACAAAATTTAGAGTAATACATAACATCTCCCAAAAATACCCCTGGTCGTGGCTGCCAGGCAGCCCAAACATATAGCGGCCATGCCATCCCAGACGCTTTACCAGGCCCTGGGTTCGCGGTCTACATCGTGAGGATAACACAAGCACCCGAGAAGGGTCTTACCCTAACGGCTCGCACTCTGCATGCTTAACACCGTTCCCGGCCTTTTGCCGTACTCGGCCTTGCACTCCACATGCTTAACCCCATTCCCGGCCTTTTTCCATACTCGGCTTCCTACCATTTTTGGCCTTCCCCGTTCCCGGCCCTTGCCGTTCATTCACAGATATGCAATACATAGCATATAATCAACAAATACTTAAACAAATACAAACACAAACAATAGGGCTATGCCTTGCAACAAAATCACATAGGGTCATGCCCTGTAATATAAAATATAGGGCCACGCCCTGCTCTATGGGTACAACAATTTTCTTACCTGTGTCCCAAGCTTTCCGAGCACCGATATCCTAACAGTCCCCTAGTCCGAGCCTCACTGAAAACCTAGTCAGAACATATCAACAACATCTATCCATCATGTTCTAATCCATTAAATAACTTTGGGGTGAAATTCTAATCCCCGGAACCTTGAATTCTATCAATATGTGTGATAAAATCCATCCCGAGCCTTAACTTTTGGATTCCTGAGCCTAAAACCTTCTCGGGGTCCAAAAACACCCTTAAGAGTCGCGGCCCCAAGGCCTTGTGCCACGACCCACCTCAACCAGAGGCTCAGCCTCCCCTTTCTGCAGACGCGCGCCGCGGTCCAACCAAAAGGGCGCCGTGGCCCACCCTTTCATTTTGGCCCCCCATTTGTTCTAGAGAGCTGCGGCTCACAAAAATCAGAGCCACGACCCGACCCCCTTCGAACCCAGAAAATCCCCCATTTTAACAACCAAAACGCATCCAATTTAACCCACAACTCAATTTAATCATCACAGTAGTTCTAGAATGGTTCCGGTAGCAAAACCTAACAAAAACTAATCCCAAAACTCACCCAAATAACCAAGAGTGATCCACCATTCATCTTACGTGCATAAACTTTCAATTATAACAAAACTCAGCATAAACTCGGATAATTTAATGCTAGGCTTCTTACCTCAAGGATGAATTCAGGCCATACTTGCTCTTCAACTTCCCAAGCTTACTCCTCCCACAATCCAAGCCTTAGATTTCTAAATTCCTAGCTTAATTCCCCTAGAACTTTCTTCAGCCTTCAAGCTCCCAAAGAGAGAGAAATTGAGTGATAGGGAGATAGGGTCAGTTGGGAAAAATTCTAAGTTTTTCTCTGCTTTGTCATACTTAGCCTAAGTCACTTAAGTTACCTCCAAGGCTCAGGGTACCAAAAACGTCCCTAAGGGCACACTGATAAATTTCCTCGATATTCCCTCCTAAACGTTCTAGCTTCAAATATATCTCCAAATATTTATTTTCATAACCCGATAAACCAGTAAATGTTTAATATCCAAAATACCCCTTGACTCGCCCCGAGTCGGGTATCAGGTCCCGTTGTGACTTCCTAGCTAAACTGCTCCCTTGGACTGTCTTAGAACGTGCATCTCAAATATATCACCACTCACACATGGTAGAGATCACAATATTCACAAATATTGCATTTATGGCCCACAGCAGGCTAAAATTGCAAACATGCCCCTAATAACCAAATGGGGCCCACATGCATATTTAATTCACGTAAACATGCATTTCTATTCACATGCTCATCAAATTCACATATTAATATAATAATTCAGTTATTGCCCTCCAGGTACGCTAATCAAGGTCCTAATCCTTATTAGCAAATTTTGGCCGCTACACGTTAAGTGTGCAGAACGCAGCACGACCTAAGCGTGCTGGGGTCAAATATATAACCAGAGGACTCGACCTAAGGGTGTCGGGCCTGAACGTCACTAAATAAACATAAGTGTCATTTGCTTTTAACTAACTGTATTTAATGCTGAGATTGAAGTACATGTTGGATTGAGTAAATTATCACTGCCTAGTTTATTGTGCATGTTCTGTTATTATTGAATTGAACGATTTAAATTTATTATTTATATATTGTTGTTCATTTGGCTATTTTAATTAAGTTTTCTTGTTGAGCCTTAGCTCACGAGTGTTATGTGGTGCAAGTAAGGGAAATGGAAAGCTAGACTAACCGTGAGTTGGAGAGCTTTAGGGGCGGCGTGGACATTTGCAGCTGCTCTACCGCCACGGCCGAGGGATAATTAGGGACTAGAGCCAAACTTGATTTTGCCTTGTAAACACTTATTTTTGGGATCCCATGTATAGACTCAAACTTTTTAATGAAAACAACTATTTCCACGATCAAAATATTTTAACCCTAATTCGTTAATTAACCTTTGTAACACGTTTATGTCCAAATGACTTGATTAGCAAGTCCAACACTATTTAAAGTACACAGTATAATGGTCTTGGCTATCCATGGAATTACAACTTGGTATTAGAAAAATCTAGTTTTAAGGGTTCCTGTAGACTTGCTGGGCATGTACACTTGCAACTAAAGACATGCTCGACTTAGAGTTTGGTAACTATATATGCGATTATATGTTTGATGGTTTAAATGAAATATGAATGCCTAATCTGCTTGTTTATTAGGAATAATGAGATATACTGATAAGGCCTGGCCCTTGACTGCTATATGTAAATGATGAGGCATGCATACTAGCATTGCTACTGTACGTGGATAATTGGTTAAATTCCTGTTAGCATTGCGATTGTATACGATTGCTTGGTTGTTGGCATTATATGTTGGGTGATTTCAAAAACTTGTTATCATTTCCTGATCAGTCGAGTCATTGATTGGAGAGTTATGCCTCCAAGGCGATCAGTTCGACTAGCCGGCGCTGAGATTGAGAATAGAGATGATAACCAAGGTCAGAACCCTTCGCTAGTCCCTGACAATTGATAGAAGATGCTTGCTGACATGCAAGCTAGACTTCTGATTCAAGAGGAAGAGATTCATCTTCTAAGACAGCAGCTTCTGCCAGGGAATGATGAGCCATACTTGCCACTTGTTCTGGCACCAGTAGTATAGCAGCCTGAGATTGGGAACAGGTGGGAGTCGTTGTACGATAGATGCAGGAAGCAACACCCTCCAATCTTTGAGGGAGGACCAGATCCACTTAAGGCTGAACAG
Organism: Humulus lupulus; assembly: GCF_963169125.1. Classification (NCBI taxonomy): domain Eukaryota; kingdom Viridiplantae; phylum Streptophyta; class Magnoliopsida; order Rosales; family Cannabaceae; genus Humulus; species Humulus lupulus. Next base: position 113,746,052 of record NC_084796.1, read on the forward strand.
TGGACGAGCCTGACTACCTCCATCCTGGAATTTATGAGGGAGGTCGGTAATGACAGAGTGGCTTGTGCCACCTTTATGTTTCGAGATGATGCTCGTATATGGTGGGAGGTGGCATCCTAGACTCGAGATGTTTCTACTATGAGTTGGGATGAGTTCAGAGATTTGTTCAACCAGAAGTATTAGAACAATGCTTTCAGGGCGGTGAAGGTGAACGAGTTCATCGGTTTGGTATAGGGCAGCATGATAGTTACTGAGTATGCCCTAAAATTCGACAAACTAGCGAAGTTTGCACCTGATCTAGTTCCTACAGATGCAGCCAGGAAAGACAGGTTTGTTTAGGGACTGAATGTTGTGATAGCCCGGGGTGTGCGGATTACATCAGTACCTGGGGAGACTACTTATGCCAGGTGGTTGAGAAGGCCCTCACAGCTGAGGAGGCAGAGAACAAGATATGAAGGGAGAGTGATGCAAGACGGGATGTTCGGAGGGCAGTGTCTCCACTTATAGGATCTGGTAGGGGCGGAGGCCCTAGTGATCAGAAGAGAAAGACCCCTAACACCTCGACCATTGCTAGTCCTCATAGGAGGGTCCGGGGTGTCCAGTGTAGCAGTGAGGCTTGGAGGAGTTACCCAGAGTATGTTAAATGCAGGAAGCGTCATCTGGGCGAATGTGGGAGAAAGCATGCTACATGTGCAGGGTGATTAGGCATCTCAAGAAAGACTGCCGGACTTTTAAGAAAGAAGAACCAAGGAAGGTAGACAGCTTGACTCTAGCTCGAGTGTTCGCTTTGACTCAGGCAGAGTCTGAGGCTAGTCCTTCGGTGGTGATAGGTCAACTTTGTAGCACTGGCCCTTCATATACTGTATTGATTGACTCTAGTGCTACACATTCATTTGTTTCTAGCAAAGTGATTGATAGATTGTGTACGCCTTGTGAGTATTATACTGCGGGGTTTCGGACTATATTTCCTACATAATAACTGGTAGTTTCTGGGAGATGTGGACAACAGGGAACTATCAGTAGACTTGATTGAGTTGGGTATAGATGACTTCGACAAGATTTTGGGGATGGATTGGTTAGTCAAATATGGGGTGACCATAGACTGCAAAAAGAAGACGGTGACTTTTGAGCCCGAGGGTGAATACCCCTTTATTTTTGTTGGTACTGTGCATGGACCTCGCATTCCTATGATACCAACACTGAGGGCTAGAGACCTATTACAAGGAGGTTGTATGGTTCCTACCTAGTGTGGTGGACACCACTGGGGTCATTCCAATGGGACGGGGGGAGACCAAACTTGTATGTGAGTTCTTGGATGTGTTCCCTGAGGACTTACCAAGACTGTCGCCACACCGTGGGATCGAGTTCGTCATTGAGATCGATGGATATGGGCATTAGACGAGAGATCCTCGATGAATCTCATACCACACCATATTCACTACACCCAGGCACCACGAAGATGTATCAGGATCTATGGTCATTGTACTGGTTGCCTGGGATGAAGAAGGGCATGGTTGACTATGTAGCAAAGTGTTTAACATGACACCAGGTAAAGGTTGAGCACCAGCGGCCAATGGGGTTGTTAGAACCTTTAGGTATTCCCGAGTTGAAGTGGGAAGACATTACTATGGACTTTGTTGGAGGCTTTCCCAGCACAGTATGGCAACATGACTCGGTGTGGGTGATTTTAGAGAGATATACCAAGTCAGCTTATTTTCTTCCAGTGAGGACAAACTATACTATGGACCAATATGCGGAGCTATATGTGAGGGAGATTGTGCGTCTCGATGGTGTTTCGAAATCTATAGTATCGGACTGGGATCCCATATTTACTTCCAAGTTTTGGGGTAGCTTACAGAAGGCTATGGGGACTCAGTTGAAGTTAAGTACAACCTTTCATCCTTAGACAGATGGGCAGTGTGGAAGGACGATTCAGATATTGGAGGACATGCTTAGAGCATGTGTGCTAGCCTTTGAGGGGTCTTGGAGTAAATATCTCCCGTTGATTGAATTTTCTTATAATAACAATTACCATTCAACGATTGGAGTAGCTCCATACGAGATGTTGTATGGAAGGAAGTGTATGTCGCCCATTCATTAGGATGAGATGGGGGAAAGGAAGTATTTGGATCCAGAGATGGTTCAGAAGACTAATGTGTTGGAAACAGATTTTTCGAGTGCACAACGGAATGTGATTTATGGCCCCCAAAAATTATATATATAAAACCATTTTATATATGCGATCCTAGAATTTATATATATTAATCTAAAAGAAGATTTACCTCTTGAAGCCTATCAAGTGTCATTGCTATCTTCTTGTATAATAAACGATCATCATATCCAAGCACGTAAGACTCACACCAAAGTTTTCCAGACCGTAATCTCAACACAACAGGACATGTGTGGGCATGTAGAGATTCAATAGAACAATGTAGGACTCCATTGATAATTAACACATGAGATCAATGGAGTTTGGGTAAAGAGAAGGGTTGAAACAATTTCTTTTCTCTCTTTATTATTCTCCTTGAGAAAACTCTCTCTTTCAGTCAGTCTAAATATTATGATCTATATCTTTTTTTTCAGAGAAATATAATATATATTTATATTACTCATCAAGGATTTTATTAATAAAAAAAAATTAATTAATTCAATTAAAATAGATCTCGTCTATTATTATATTCAAAATATTTTTAATTGAATTTAAATTGATTCAAAACCAATCTAACAACCTAGATAAGATAATTGATTTATTTCAAATTAGTTATCTAAATTTAAATATTAAATTAATTTCTCAAATTAATTCAAAATAAGATGACACAATTAATTCAAAACTAACTATTTTATTTAATTAATTAATAATTGCGAAAATTACAATTAATTAAATAATAAATATATTTTTCATAATTATCTCATAATTACATATTTCTCCAAAAGCTTATTTTCTTGACAGATATACCCATACTTTTACTATTGATGCTCTTACCATGTACAGTGTTTAAAGAGCCGATTGGGGGACTTATGGACCTATAATTCCAAGCTCCAATAAATTTATATTATTAATTAAAGCTCTTTAATATAATAATCATATTTATTAATCACAATATTATTCAACTAAAAATATGAGATTGCACTCTTGTAATTATAGACTTATATTTATTGAGTACTTTATTAAGTGTCCATTGATTTAATCACTTCATGCAATTCAATCCTCCAATAATTGGTTCATAATTAGAGCTAGGTAAAATTACCATTTTAGCCCTCTAATTACCTCTTTATCTTTAAGTATCATTAACTTTCTAGCGAACAGATATTTTATAAACCTTTTATAAATTAGAGGCCTCAAATTGTTCAGTTCCAGAATTAACACTTAACGGAACCATTATTCAATGTTCTTATGAAGAAGTCTTGGATTCCATATCTATAAATCATGTCCCCAGCCATCTACGTTATTGAGCCCCCAAAACAAAAGTTTTTAGCCAGATCATTCTAACAGACCCTAACGAGTGAATCAAAGGACCCAAATAACATAAACAAAATTTCATGATAACTTCAGGATTTAGATCGATTTGCATATGATCATCGAGTGATATGATTATAACTCTTTATAGTAAATGATATTTTAATAAAAATTTTAATACATATCTGGTCCAGTCCTATACAATCTTATTGTATAAAGCACCTACACTAAGATGTCCTACTACACCAGTGATTCAGATCTAGATCACATGTATTCATAATACTAGTGCACCGTACTAGCAGTGTTTAATTAAAAATTCCATAACTTTAATATAAACTGTGGACTATTTAATTCATTATCTATAATCTTAATCCTCTACTACTAGTACAAGATTATAGCTACATTAATGAATTAGGATTTTTTTTATATTTATCTAAATATTATTCAATAATAATAAACATTAATTATATATAGAAATATTTCTTTTCTAAATTTCATAAATAATGAACTACTTTCATTGCTTTAAGGGCACTATGCAGAACATAACGAAGCTATTGAGAAGATATGAGCTTGAATGCTCGCTTCACAGAGTAGACAGAAAAGCTACGCTGACCTTATGCGTAGGGATGTGGAGTTCCAAGTAGGGGACAACGTATTTCTGCGAGTTTCACCATTACGAGGAGTAAAGAGATTTGGAAAGAAGGGAAGATGAGCCCTAGGTTCTTAGGACCTTTTGAGATCCTTGAGAGGATCGAGCAGGTAGCCTATAGATTCGCTCTACCCCCATCACTGTCGAGAGTGCATGACGTGTTCCACATCTCAATGCTTCGAAAGTATGTGTCAGATAAGACCCATGTATTGGGATATGAAGATCTGGAGCTACAGACGGACTTGTCGTATGAGGAGCTACCAATGTACATCTTAGATAGAAAGGACATGGTTCTAAGGAACAAGACGATTCCTCTAGTTAAAGTCTTATGGAGGAATAACAAGGTTGAGGAAGCCACCTGGGAGCTGGAGTCGGTAATGCGAGATCAGCATCCCGAGTTATTTAGGAAAATTTTGATAACGAAATTTTCAGTAGTAGGGGATAGCTGTAACGTCCCAAATTTGCTAATAAGGCTTAGTGCCTTGATTAGTGTGTCAGGAGGGCATAATTGGATACATATATATATATATGTGTGTGTGTGTGTGTGTGTGGAATTAATTGATTAAATGTATGACTATGTGGCATACATGATTTATGTGGTAATATGAATATATGTGTATTAAATATGCATGTAGGCCTATTCTTGTTAATAAGGGCATATTTGTAATTTTGGCCCGTTAAGGTGTAATGACCCAACTACTCTAGACTTTGGACCATTAACGAAAACTATACATAGACCCTAATCTTTAATAGAACTTACAAGTGAAAAAGATCATACTTTATTAAAAACTTGTAAAAAAACCAATGTTAAAACTTACATAACTCAAAGCAGGATATGGGATCCCATTGTTTTAAAAAGAAAACATATCTTAATTGAAATGAAAAGAAATTACATAAATAGGTGCGGAAAAATTACACATAAACCATAAATAAAAGACTACATCCTCGAAATCGAACTCTCGACTCCTTGAATCCATTCATCACCGATACACATTCTCCCAAGCATCGACGAATCTTTCCCGCCACTATAGCTATTTTCCTGCACATATAAACAAAAAGGAATGAGCCTAATGCCCAGCAAGGAAAATCTAACACATAGTTCATATACATAAATTTCATAAGAAACATAAAAAACATAACATAACACTTATATCATACACATACTATAATGACCATTATTACTTGGGGTCCCATAGACCAAACAAGTCATATGCCCATTAGATTAGTGGGGTCCTACTAGCTAAGTAGGTCATATGCCCATAATCTATTTGGGGTCTTGTTAGTCATATGGGTCATATGCCCAAGCCTACATACATACATATCATAACACATTTCATATCATTAAAAACATAAGATAACACATATAAAACATATAACATATGAATTCTATCCTATTTTCCTTACCAAAATACCGGGATAAGAGGACAGAGGTGGGACTTTGGAACACTCCTAAGAACCATTTTGCAAAAGAGTGAGTATAGAGAAGAAGAGAAATGAAAGGAATGGAAGGACTAAACCATTGAGAAAATACTTACCAAAAACTTATGTGCAAGTTCTTAGATTTCCTAACCAAAATAAGAATAAGGTTAGAAGGCTGGTAAAAGATTATGAGAACTTAAGGAAAATAATACCAATGAACTAGAGTGTGGAAATACCTTGAAGACTTGTAAGACCAATCTAAACCTCGAACCGAAATACTATAAATCCTTACTTTCCCAAGTGTTTGATAAGCTTATGATGATCAAGCTTATGATTTCCCCACCCAAGTGTTTACACTCTGACACTCACCTAGCAACTTGCAGCCTCTGAACTTAGAGCAAAAGATGAATAATGGATGGGTACTAGGTCCTATTTATAGAGTTTAGGAATGAAAGGATCTTAATTTCACTTGAATAAAAATAATGGCTTGTTAGGTGAAAATAATTTGAATTGTTGTTCAGCAGAGGCTGAAGACTCGTTCAAAAAGGTGCTGGACTTATCAAGAGGTTGAAGGGCTGAATGGAAAACGATTTCAAAACTTTTCAAAATAAGCTGAAGGAGGCGATATATCGCCCCCTATATGCGATATATCGTCTGGACCATTATGCCCGAGGTAAACGTGCATCGTTTCGTGTTTTCCGTATCTACGTGCTGTGATATATTGCCCCCTATAGCTGCGATATATCGGCATTCGCTGATTATTTAAACACGAAATTACACATTTTTAGCTTAATTCAAATTGAGTAAACAGCCTTGACTAAGCCCTCAAACGTATTCAAAGCTGCTGACTGACCTTAGAGCATTCAAACTTTACCCTTATTAAATTTAATCCTCAAAATACTTAATCCTTAATCACCCATACATAATATGTGCTTAAAATCCTATTGGTTCTTATCCAAACCTTATAGTATAATAAATATTATCCTTAATATCAGCCATATTAATCAAACCTTAGGTTAAAATTAATATTCTTAAAATATAGGTTAAACTTAGAAAATCTACAAGTACTACTATGAGTGTCCAAATAATTCCCGGTCTGAACCAAAAATCCACAGTCATAAAGATAATACTATAAATACTATAATACTACTATCTAACTAGCTAAGTAAAGTTCTTGGACTCTACATAAGGGTATAAATATGATTATATGTATTAAATGATTGAGACCACACTATCATGTTGATATATTAGCAAATTTTGACCCAATTGGGGAGACGTTGCTGCTAGGGTCATTGTAGGTATATATCCCACGTCTCCCACTGGGAGAGGTTGAAAGTCAAACGTTGACTTTCAACCACTCCCATTGGGAGACGTGGGAAGTGACTCACCTCTCCCAATGGGAGACGTGGGAAGTCCTTAGGAGACATCCAACGTCTCCCATTGGGAGAGGTGAGTCACTTCCCACGTCTCCCAGTGGGAGACATTGAAAGTCTCCCACATTTAAAAAAAATAAATTAAATAAATTTATAATTTATATTATTTTAATTTGATTTAATAATTAATTAAATTGTAATAATATTAAATTATTTTAATTTAAATTGAAATGATTTTAATCTAAATTTAAATTGATTTAATAATTAATTAAATTGAAAGAAAAAATATATTTGTTAGACATATAGAAGAAATACAATATTTGTTAGACATATTCAAAATGAACAAATATTGCATTGGGTATGAAGAAAGAGTTAAAAAAATAAAAAATAAAAACCTATCAATGAGGTCGGTAACTTTGGATTATCGGCAACATATATGTCACCCATTCTTATCGCAACTCATCAATTTGTGCCTCTGTATATGATGTGATTGTTAGTTGCAAGAAATATAAAGTAAAATATATTAATTAATTATTTGATTACATTTATAGTTTCAAAAATAATTTGTAAATTTTAATTAATAATACCGTTCTCAAGTAATGCCCGGGACTCGCATGTTCAACCAAATCCTTCAACATCCTCATTAAGTAGTATCCACATGCCACATTGTCTGGTTGGTGTGGACACTAATTATTTAAAAATATGAGTAATTTATTATTAAATTGAAACTTTTTAAAAAATGCATACATATTATTCTACTTAATTATTATAAATGTTCAAAAAAATTTGCTGAAGTTACTTACCTGACGTTGCTTAATGCGTAGAGTATCAGGGATTTCGACATCAGGAAGATTCATAGAGAAATAAAGATTGAAAGCGCTGACGATCACTGATACAATCTCCTCACGGTTATTTAGCTCTGAATTTACCGGATCACAACAATAAACATGATATGCATATGGTGCCAAAATAAGCAACATCCAATGTTCACTGTATAAGAAAAACAAAAAAAATTATAGCCCAAATGTTAAACAAAGAAATTATTGATATGGGTCGGAAAAATGACAACTTTTTAAACTTACCCATGGTTCCAAGGGACAAGCATAACTTGTTCTTTTGATTTTACGTCATTGCAACGTCTGAACAGATTCTGAACACGATCATCGAATGAACTCCCTTGAGTGGCGACGATATTAGGATTGACAAATAAAAACTTATTTTGGCGACCTTGTTGTACCACATATCTGTAAATGAACCTAATACAAAAAAATGAAAAATTGTTATATGAATGAATAAATCAAATTAGAAAATTAAATGAACAAACTTATTTGTGAGATATATACCTCATGTAGCTGACGACTACTGCTTGTCCAATCTTCTCCTTTCGAGCAAACTGAAGTATGTCATCCTTAAATATATAACAGTGAGACATATCCTGATCAAAAACTTCAGACACTATGCCTAGATTGACACACTTGCCATTATCCCAATGAGATATGATATTCTGTAATCGTTCCAATGGAGTGTGGGCCAATTGTGTTGGAGGAGTTTGTTGTCGTCTTCTTTCTCGAGGTTGTTGTGTTGATGAAGCTCTTGGTCGTTGTGATTTGGTCCTTGCGACTACGTTTCATCTTTGTAGGTGTACGAACTTTGGGCTTCCCTAACTTGAACACAATTTTAGACATCTTCTCAAGTACTTGGATCCCATTCAATGGCTCAGGAGCCTCCTCAAACTCTTGTTTACCATTGAATGCCTTCTTCCAAGTCCGAAGTTTATGCGTATTAGGCAAGAACTTCCTATGTCCCATATAACATATTTTCCGAGAATGTTTCAAGTATTCAGAACATGTTTTTTCTTCACAAATGGGGCAAGCTTTATATCCTTTCACACTAAACCCAGATAAATTTCCATAAGCAGGAAAGTCATTAATTGTCCACAATAAGACCGCTCAAATATTAAATTTTTCCTGCCTATACGCATCATAAACCTTAACCCCTTCATCTCACAAAGTTTTCAAGTCATCTATAAGAGGGGCTAGATAGACGTCAATATCATTACCAGGTTGTTTAGGTCCTGATATCAACAAGGTCAAAAGCGTAAACTTTCTCTTCATACACAACCATGGGGGTAGATTGTAAATAACAAGCATAACAGGCCAACAACTATACTTACTGCTAAGGGATGCGTGTGGATTAAACCCGTCAGTCGAAAGACCTAGACGAATATTACGAGATTCATTTCCAAAAGAAGGCCACTTCAAATCAACTCTCTTCCAAGCAAGGGTGTCAGCTGGATGTCTTAATTTATCATCCTTTATTCTTTCATTAGCATGCCACGACAAACTTTTAGCATGTTCGGCATTTCTAAACAATCGGATGAAACGAGGAATTGGCGGAAGGTACCACAAAACTTTGGCAGGTACTCCTTCCTTGACATCATCACCATTTCTTTTCTTTTGCCATCGTGACTCACCACAAGTAGGACACGATTTTGCGTCTGCAAAACTATTTTGATACAATATGCAATCATTAGGACATGCATGATTTTTTTCGTACTGCATGCCTAATGAGCATAATGTCTTCTTTGCCTCATAAAATGAAATTGGAATTTCATTATCTTCAAGCAATAACTCCTTCAAAAAACTAAATAAATCAATAATGCTTTTATCACTCCAGCCATGTTTAGCTTTTAGATTGTACAACCTAAGAAGCGCAGATAATTTTGTAAATCTTGTACAACCAGGGTAAATTGGTTTCTCGGCATCATTAAGGAGTGTCTCAAACTTATTTGGGTCTACTCCTTATCCATAATGTGCGTCATCAATCATTTCATCTAATGGATCCCAGTTCTCCTCCGCTATATTCCTCATCACTCTTTTTGGTCTACTTGGCAGAGTTGGAGCAATCGGGGCTATCTCCCCATGGTAATACCAAATTGTGTAACTCTTGTCCATCCCATTGAAATATAAGTGTTCTTTAATCTTTTTAACATTTCCACACTTAAGACATGGACAATAAGTAAAATTTGGGTCTTTCACATTTTTCGAACAAAACCTTAAGAACAAATCGACCCCGTTCCTATATTCCGCAGATAACCTATTCGCTGACTTCCACTGTTTATCCATATATTCTCCTATGTCTATGGAAAAGAAAAGAAACAACACTAAATAAGCACGTGATAAAGTTGTATGTCTATATAAAACTAATTTTTTATTATCCTAGATAAAATCGGGCAGCATTTCCCCTATAATAGTGACCTAACCATCTACATATGAATAACAAAACAAACAATTCAAACAACATACAATAAGTTTCTTCCTTATAGGATGTCTATATTAAACTAATTATTTATTAACCTAGATAAAATCGGGCAGCATTTCCCCTATAATAGTAACCTAACCATCTGCATGTGAATAGCAAAACAAACAATTCAAACAACATACAATAAGTTTCTTCCTTATAGCTCCGCCGCACACAATTTTAATCTCAGAACCTACTTCACTGAAACACACAAGTTCTCAACCTTCTGTTATCATCGCAGCACACAATTTTAATCTCAGAACCTACTTCACTATGGATGAATATTTAAGATATTCAAACTCCTCTAACATTTGTTTAATAATATTAAAAGTAGAAGTAAGAGAATATGTATGTACCTCTTGCAATTAATAATCCAAAAGCTAGCAAAATTACTTCACTTAGTAATCAAATTCGCTATTAAATCCACAAACCAATAAAATTAAATTAATAAATAATAAATAAAATATCTAGCAATATATAACATATTATTGTAATATTATAAACTTAATTACCTCAAATGTGTGATTGATATAGGAATTTTGATGCAAAATACTCTATAAAATCTCACCACCAAAATCACAACCTATGAAATTAAATGAATTAATATGTTAAGATTACTAAACAAATATCACTAAATATCTAATAATAGTAAATAATATTGGTAAACAAATAAAAAAAAACCTCAATGCGCCACTAATTATAACCTAAACAAATAATCAATAAAAAATTTCATAACCTAAAAACTTAATAATCAACAAAAACATAAAAAAATTCATATATTTATATTTTATAAATTATTTAATAAATTTATTTTAACATAACTATATATATATATAACAAAATAGTTACAATTTACAAAAACAAAGTTTAAATATATATAAAAAATATATCTAAATTTCGAAATAAAAAATTATAAAAATTTAAAAAAATCATGAACATATATACTCCAATGAAATCTATACAATGTGATAGATTAAATTAAAAAAAAATCATAAATCTACAAAAAACTTCCATGAAAAAACTAATCCTACAATGTGTATAAAATAATGCATAAAAATAAAAAATTAACACAAAATCATGTATATTACTCATCCTAATACTAAACCTATGATTTTTTTACTAAATAATCAACTAAAAAACAAGAAAATTAAAAAACACTTACCTTTAAAATCCTAAAAAATGCAGCCCCCTTCTTCTCGGTTTTGCTCTCTGGTTTGCAATGTGTATATGGTTCGAATGAGAGAGGAAGAAGATGAAAACTTGGCTTAAATGGGCAGGGCACTTCCAACGTCTCCCATTGGGAGACGTGGGACACGTGGCACGTCTCCCAGTGGGAGACGTTAGATGTACACGGGAGTACTTCCAACGTCTCCCACTGGGAGACGTGCCACGTAATGTACTCCTACCCAATTTTCAGCTTATTTCCAACGTCTTCCACCATTTTTAATGTCTTACAATTGTAGCCATTAATAAAAACATTCAATGTCTTACACCATTAGACATTTAAAACCCATGATAAGTTTTAATGTCTTACACCAATGGTGTAAGACATTGTAGGGAGTCATTGTATATCAAATTTGTTGTAGTGCGAGGAGATCTTTGTGAGAGGATTAGCGGAAAATTGCCACATCAATTAAATAATTTCTCAATTTCATATTTCACCCTAATAACACATCTCTTCCAAATATGTCATTTTCTTGATTTTTCCCAATTTCCACTTTTACCTTTAATAGTGTTGATAGAGCCATCTCGGGGACCTATGGTCCTATAACTTCAAGCTCCAATAAATTTAGATTATTAACTAAAACTCTTTAATTTAATAACCTTAATTTATTAATCTCAGTATTATTCCACTAAAAATACAAGATTACACTCTTGTAATTATAGGCATATATTTTTAAAGTACTTTTAAACATAAAAGCGTCCATCGATTTAATAACTGCATAAAATTCAATCATCTATTAATGGTTCAGAATTAAAGAAAGAATTAATTATCGTTTAACGTCTTTAATTATATCTTGTTCTCTTAAGTACCATTAACTTTACTAAAGGTGAATTCATAAACTGATTTGTGAATTTGAGCTCAATAACCTGTCAGTTCTAAATGCCAACCCTTTAGAGAACCATTATCCAATTCCTCTTGGAAAGGTATAGATTGTTATATTATTTTATAATATAATGTTTTAGATTAAATAAATGTGACAAAGTGTGTCACATATTGTAACATATAATAGAGAGTTACAATATTTAGATATATGAGATATATCCAAATAATGTAACATATTTGGTGTTACAAATTTGTAACCTCCAAATATTACCCTTTATTGTGTAAATTGTTGTTACACAATATTGAGATGAATTTCATAAAGTCATATGTGATATGGCTGTTAGAGATATGATTTTAACCCCAATAATGTGTTTTGGGAGTTACAAAATCATTTGGGAGAGTTTGGAACCGTTTGGAAAAACAGCACAATTTTTGTGCTGAATTTGGTCAGTGGCCGCGGCCACCAACATGCAGTGGTCGCGGCCTGTGGGTCAGAGACCAGTGGCCGCGGCCACAGGCCAAAACTGACCAAATTTTCAGTTTTTTCAATCTTTGTTGAACGGCTCAAAAATCCCAAATAACTCCCAAATCTCATTTTTAATTCCATATTAATCCAATTAAACATTGGTAACAACCATGGGAGTTGGTGGAATTTGAAATTCAAAGGGTGTCTTTAAACTCTATAAATAGGAGCCTATAGCTCACTTGTAAGACACAACATTTCTATCCATTAGAGAACTTGGTTAGAAACACCTTGAGGCTTGATAATTCCATAAAGCATTTCCTATAATCTGTGAGAGATCCCTTAGTGCTTGAGTTAGGGGGAAATAAGCTTTTGGACAAAGGTTTCAAACCTTGTTCAAGTTGGTGATCCCCAACACTCTTCACTTTGGTTGTGTGAGTGAGAGTTTATTGTTCTTATTTTCTTGTTTCTATTTTCTTCTATTGCTCTTTCTTCTTTTTTTCTTATTCTATTTACTTGTACTTTTGTTTAAGAGTTGTAATTCTTTTATTTCCTTTGTTCAAACACATCTAGTTTACTTGTATCTTTTTTCAATAGAGTTGTACTTTCTATTTCTATCATCTTTCATCTCCTTCTCCTTTTATTTGTATTTTCAGTTATAGAGTTGTAACACTCCTTTTAATCAATCCTTGTCTATTGTAATACTTTGCATAGAGTTGTAATATTATAATCATTTCCATTGAGGAAAAACAATTTTTCCTAACATAGATTCCATATCTATATATTATGTCCTGAGCCATTTACACTAATGAGTTCCCAAAATAAAAGTTTTCAGCCTGATCATTCTGACAAACCATAACAAGTGAATAAAAAAACTCACATAACATAAACAGGAGTTCGTAATATCCTCGGGATTAAGACCAATTTGTATATGAACATTTAATTGATATGTTTAATTAATACTTGTAAAGTAAACAACATTATTAAGTATTAATAACATATCGGGTCCCGTTCATGTATAACCACTTTATACAAAGTACCTCTACTAAGATGTCCTACTACATCAGTAATCTAGATCTAGATTACATGTATTCATAATACTAGTGAACCATACTTACAGTAATTAATCCAAAGATTCCATATAACTTTGTTTTATTGTGAACTGTTTAAATCTGTTCCCTACAATATTAATCCTCTCGTACCAATACAAGATTGTAGTCACAATAACGAATTTGGGAATTTTTTGATATTCTAATGATAATAATAAACAAACAATATATGCAAAAATTCATTTCAATTATTTATTTCATAAAACATTGTTCAATACATATGCGTTAAAGGACATTAATCACAACAGGTCGGCACTGGCAAGTTTTGCTTCTTCTTGAGTATTCGGGAAGTGGCGATGGCCACTCTTTACGGTTCCTGGTGGTGACTGTTGTGTCCTTACACTTTGTCTTGACGCATCATCGCTTTGTGGGGCGCCACATAGAAGTGCCGAGTTTCGGATATAACAACGTTAAATAACAAAATAAAAAATTAATAACAGAAAGAAAAAGAATAAATTTAAGTACAAAAATATTTTTTGGTTATAGTTTTGAAAACATAATTGATAGAATAATTTAAATACTTTAATATGAAATTTTAAAATATGTGATGAAAAATTATTATGGCTCATTTATTATTTTTTTCAATTTATTTACCTTATTTAGATGACTTTATTATTTTTTATTTTTTTAAATTTATTTACCTTATTTAGATGAATTTATTACTTTTTTTTACCTTATTTAGATGACTTTATTACTTTTTTTACCTTATTTATTTAACTTTAAAACTAACAGTGTTAGAAAACAATAAAAAAAATGTTAAATCTAATGGAAAACAACAATTTTCGTTAAACTCACACTTATAAAATAAAAATATACTTTTGTCTTTTTATTTTTGAATTTGTATTCAAATGACTCCTAAATGAAAAAAATAGTTTCTTTTTAATCCACAACTCTTTCTCTTGATATGAATTGTGTAGAATTATGTAAATATCTTGTATTTATTCAGTATCATTTCAATAGGGAAACCAAATTATTTTATTTCCTAATATATTGTTTATTCCTTATTTTTAGGAGTTTAGTTGATCTAGGTTTATTGTACAACTTAGCCTATATTTTTTAGTTGTAATCTGCCAATTCATTAGAAATTCTCTTTGATGAATAAAATAACAATTATTCACAAACTCACATGGTATCATTACATTTGTTCTCCTAAATTGTTTTTTTTTTTGCATTTGTTCTCCTTTTTTCGTGTTCTTCCTCTCACGAATCAATCCATCATGGCTTTCGAGGAGAGCCTCACTTCAGATGCATATTATCATCCCTCCACCCTCTGAATATCTCCACTAGTTCTTCATCTCATGACACTGAGGACATTTCTCTGGTCACCAGCCACAAGTTCAATGGCCATAATTATCTCCAATGGTCACAGTCTATGCTGGTGTACATAGGTGGGAAAGGAAAGGAGGAGTACCTCACAAGAGAGATCAATACTCCAAAAACAGATGATCCAAAATATAAAACCAGAAGGCAGATAATCACATGATTAAGTCATGTTGATTAGCTCCATGAACAACGATATATGAGAAAATTTTCTTCTATATGCGGCAACAAAGGAGCTTTGGGATCCTGTTAAAGACTCATATTCAAGTTCTAAAACAACATCAGAATTATTTGAGATTGAAGCTACTCTTACTGATCTCCATCAAGAAGATACCTTTGTCACACAATACTTCAACACTCTTACCCGGAATTGGCAACAATTGGACATGTTCGAATCCTATTCTTGGAAGTGTACTGAAGACACTATTTTATACCAAAGCATTGTGGAGAAAAATAGAACGTTCAAATTTCTTCATGGCCTCAATAAGGATGTTGATGAAGTCAGGAGTAGAATCATGAGTACCAAGCCTCTTCCTCAAATCAAAGAACCATTCTCAGAGGTTAGGCATGAAGAAAGAAAAAAGAGAGTCATGATGGGCTCTTCCACTCTTCCATCCACTCAAGAATCCTCTGCTCTTGCTACCCAAGGACAATTCCAAGGTTCCAATTAGGATCATGGACAACAGAAGGGACGTCCATGGTGTGATCGCTGTCGTAAGCCTGGATATTTCAGAGAAACATGCTGGAAAATTCATGGAAAACCTACTGATTGGAAGCCAAAGTCATGGGAAGACAAGGAGAGTCATGGGAATGTCACTGCCACTTCAAGTACTAGTGCTAAAGGAAAAAGGGACATATCCAATTCATCACCATTCACTAAGGCATAGTTAGAGGCAGTTTAGAGACTCCTAAGTCAGTCACACATCACTGCATAATCGAATACTACACGTGGTATAGGGTTGTTGGCCATGAAAGGTAACCATTCTGTAGCTCTTATTGTCAATAAAAGAACTACTAATCCGTGGATTCTTGATTCAGAAGCCTTAGATCATATGATAGGAGATGAAAATGTTTTTTCTGAGTTTTACAGAAACTTAGAGTATCATACAGTGAAAATTGTAGATGGCACATCCTCTACGTTGAGGGTTCAGGTTCAGTAAAGATAAATTAGAATCTGACTCTCACTTTTGTTCTCTATGTGCCTAAACTGGATTGTAATTTATTGTCTATTAGTAAATCTACTCGTGATGTAAATTGTGTGACTAAGTTTTACTCAAATTTGTGTGTATTTCATAAATTGTTTTCAAGGAAGATGATTGGCAGTTCTAAGATGTGTTATGGGCTCTATATCCTACAAGATGACACTCAATCTGTTGGGACAACTCAAAAATTCATTTTTTTCTTTAAATAATTACTCTATTTCGAATAAAGGTAGTGATATTATGTTGTGGCACTATCGTCTTTGTCATCCAAATTTTTTATATTTGTCATAGATGTTTCCCTCTTTATTTATTAATAAAAACTCAAACTCTTTTTGTTGTGAAATCTGTCAATTTCCAAAACACACTTGAAATACATATTCTAGAATACCATATAAATCTTCCAAAAAAATTTCATTGATTCATAGTGATGTGTGGGGTGTAAGCAGTATAACTGGACAAAAATGGTTTGTCTTTTATCGATGATCATACTTGATTAACTTGGGTGTTTCTCATGAAAAAACAAAATCAAAGTAAGTGAAACTTTTAAAAATTTCATTCTATGATTCCAACTCAATTTCACACTAAAATTCAAAGCTTCAAGACCGACAATGCCACGAATTTCTTCAATTCAATTCTCAGTTCTTACCTCACACAACAAGGTATACTACACTTAAGCTCTTTCGTTGACACTCCTCAAAAAAATAGGGTTGCTGATGGGAAAATAGACATCTCTTAGAAGTTCCTCGTTCTCGCGTGTTTTCAACTCAAGTTCCCAAATATGTTTGGTGTGGAGTTGTTCTTACAGCAACCTATCTTATCAATCGAATGTCATCTCGGGTACTCAACTTCAAACTCTATGTCATACAAACTTGCAATCATTCCCTCATACAAGGTTCATGTTAGCTAAAACTATGTGAAAAAATATTTTATTGATTTAAATAAAAGTACAATTTTATTATATTTGATTGTTCAAATTATTGTTTGAATAATTTGTATAAATATCATAAAATTCTATATTCATTTATGAGAATATGATCATGTATGCATACGAGAGAATTAAGATCATATATAATAAATAAAGTAGTGAGCCACGTATTAAAGTACGAAATCTTTAATGAATAGTTGCTAGTAAGGTTTGCTAAGCATATGGGATGCGATTAGTCTAGATTCAGACTACTGATGTGGAAATGCATCTTAGTAAATGTGACCTATATATTAGTGATTATATATGACAGGACCGATGTGAATTAATTTTCTTTATAAACTTATCGTTTGCCAGAAAGATTTAATTCATATCTTAAAAGATGATCATTTGTAGACCAGTCTAAATCATGAGTAATCATGAACTCTTATTTATGTTTATTGGATCTTTTAATTCACTCGTTAAGGTCTCTTGATGTAACGCCCTACTTCCTTAGAGCCGTTACTAAGTGAGTTTTTAAGACAAAACAATGCAATGAACTCGCTAACCGAGGTTTTGAAGCAAAAGTGTGACTAATAAAAGTTAAGGCTGTAATCTTTGAAAATGCGTTGACTCAATAAAAACTTCTAGTATTAGACAATTGGGATCCCAAAATAAGGTTTGAAAACTATTTACATCTTGAAATAAGTTTACAGTTGATCAGTTACAAAATCATAGATTATTACAGCCATTTTCAAATAAACCCCCAACCAAAGCAGTCGGGCAGGCCAAACATGTACACGTCGCTTCACGCTCTCCGTACTCATGGTTGGTTGACTCAGTCATTGCCCTTACCTGCAACACAGAGCACCCGTGAGCCGAAGCCCAGCAAGAAAACTCATGCAGAACATAACATAAGCATTTATACAATTTATCATAACAGATAATCCACATGCATAAAAGTCAACCATTAGACTAAGCAAACACGGCCATGCCGCCCCAGAAACCTTACCAAAGCCCTGGGGTATCGGTTCTCACCGCGAGGATAACTCATGTATCCCTTGGGTCCCACCATGAATATAGCATCCCATGTGCTAGGTGTTACTTTCGGCCCCACGGCCGCCCCGGCCTACGCCGCACTCGGCCCTTGCCGTTCATTTCATCATAATCACACATATAGTACATTCGAAATAATCATTCACACACATCATGATTCATTTAAGGTTAAACATTTGCACACAACACAATCTGGGGCCATGCCCTACAATCATCTCATCATGCAACATGCAATATAGGGCCATGCCCGACAATCACACTATGGGCCCACGCCCTATCCTACGGGTGTTATAGTTTTCTTACCCGTATCCCTTGCTTTCCGATGCACTACGGTCACGAGCACGGTCCACTAGCACGAGCCTCCCCGAAATCCTAGTCACAACACACAAAAGACACTTTTAACAACCTTAAATGAGCTTCCAGGCCAAGTTCTAGTACTCGGAACGTTGAAATTCACCAAACATGGTAAAAGACTCAACCCCGAGCACCCTAGGTTAAATTCCCAAGCCTAAATTCTCAAAATCCCAAAATTCCTTAAGCGCCGCGGCATGGCCCAACCATGCCGCGGCATGGCCCCCAAACAGGGCCACAAAATGCCCAGAAACAGGTAAGGGCCGTGGCCCTACAAGGACCATGCCGCGGCCCGCCCTCCATCCTCAGCGCATCTTAACCTTCAAGGGCCGCGGCCCTCCAAGAACCATGCCGCGGCCCGACCCTTCGAACCCAGAAAAACCCACCATTTTAATCTCTAAACCTCACCTTAAACCATCCCAAACACATATCTCAATCTCAAAACATCATAACCCAACTCAATAACACAATCATACTCAAAATCCACCCATTTGATCTCAACTTAAGAGATCTAAACCCATAAACCAAAAACATAAACCAAAGCTTGAAAAAGCTTAAACCATGCTTCAAATTTCACAAATCAAAACATAAATCAAACTTAATTATGCATAAATTCCTTACCTTAAGTATAGAATCCAACCCTAAGCTTCCTTCATCCTCTAAGTCTCCAATTTCAGCTCCTCCACTCATCTTCTTCTTCTTCATGCCCTAACTTTTCTTCCCCTTTTTCTTCTCTTCTAATTTTATCAAAACCCAACATATATGCCAAGCCCAAACCGTGTACCCCTATAACACAGCTCAAATTTGTCTAAACCCCTTGCCAAATGACCATTTTATCCCTTCATCAAAACCCTTTGCTAACTAAACCTCAAGGGCACACTAGTCATTTCTCCTATATTGCAATTCTACCATTTCCTTCACCTAAACTTGTTACTCACAGCAGTAACTAATGGTTACCCAGGTTACTCAATCACCAATAACCATTACCCGCTAAATCTCAACTTAACCATAAAATTCCCGAGGTACCCCTAGGCTCCTCCCGAGCCGGGTACAAAATCCCGTTGTGACTTCTAAGTTAATTTGCTCTCTAGGACCGTCTCGGCACGTGCATCACAATAAAAACACCACACTCACGTGGCACAATTCACAGAATACAATTATCACATATATGCCCTCAGTGGGCTAAAATTACCAATTTACCCCTATCATGCAAACGGGGTCCACATGCATAATTATTTCACCTAACATGCATACTAACCACGTAGTCATGCACCTCAATGTTCAATTAGTCATATAACATGCTTTAAATCATAACCATGCATTAAACTCATAAAATCACACATAAATTCCATTATGCCCTCCTGGCACGTTAATCAAGGCCCTTAAGCCTTATTAGCGAAATTGGGTCGTTACACTTGATATAATGAGGCAACTAACTTTTGTTTTGTCGATTCAATATCATGAATGGGTGGGAACATGATTTTACAATAATGAAATTCATGCTTTCCTAACAGATCGAATATGGGTTCCCTTAAGGGTTAATTATGGGGCTGAATAGTTATTGAGCTCAAATCTATGATATGATTATAGATTAATTATTCATTGGTGAATTAATGGTACTTAAAGAACAAGAGGTAATTAGAAGGGTAAAATGGTAATTTTGACCAGCTCTAATTAGCGATCCAATAAATGGACAACAAAACTCCATTTATTGATTGCATCAATGGACTACAAGAGAAAACTCTATACATATAATTCTATAATTACTTAGTGTGCAATCCCATATTTATAGTGGAATAATAATGGAATTAATAAATAATATTATTCAATTAAAGAGTTTAATTGATAATTTAGTTTATTGGAGCTTCGTATTATAGGTCCATAGTCCTCGGGTCGTCTTTGTCCTACACTATCAAGGGTAAGGATGTCACAAGAAAGATTAATAAAGAAAATGACTAAATTGCAAAGAAAATAATTTTCCAGGGCAAGAGAAAATTATGTGCAATTAATTAATTTTGAATTCTAATTAATTAACTAACTATTTTTTATTAAAAAAAACTTTATATTAGTTAAAATAAATATTAATCATGTTTGGATTAATATTTGGAAGAGTTAATTATTATCTTATTATAAGAAAATTATTTAAAATGATAGTTTTTTTTAAGATAAGGTTAATATTGAATTAAATGATATTTATTTCGGGAATAAATATGTTGTCATAAAATTAAATAAACAAACAAATGAGAAAATCAAGGACACCATATAGTGGCGCCACTCATAAGCCACATCATCCCTGTGATTTGAATTTTGAATTTCAAATTAACTTGTTTATTTAATTATTTAATATTTGATTTTAAATTTGATTTAAATTAAATAATTAAAATAGGTTATAGCTTATCAGTTTTTAAGTTAAATTAAAAAATATTAAAATAGTTTTAATTATCAGAAGTTATTGTTTATGGATATCAGACTCTCCCAAAAGAAAAGAAACGTTGGAAATTCCTAAGCCTGAAATTCTACAAGTTTCTAATAAGTCTTCTCTCTTCTCAAAACTCGCTGGAACTCATGTGCCAATAATATCTAGAGAGCCTAAAAATTAACTAGTGAATCATACGTCCCCACAGACGTCCTTGCGTGTTACAGGAACGTCTTGGAACGAAAAGACTCAATGAATCTTGATAAGCTCCAAGAGGTAATCTCTATTTCCTTGCATGTGTTAATTTAATGTGTATATATGTATATGTATAATCCTCACTAGTATTAATATATTTTTTAAAATCCCCTCCCTTACCTTTCGCTACATATTTTATATATTATTCTATTTAATACCAACAACTGGTACCAGAGTAGTCTACATATATGTATACATTTTTTATATGTATATTGAATGGTTGGTTATGGTTTTTGAATGTATGATTGAATGATAGATTGTTAATTATATGGTAATATTGGGTTAAGAATTATATTTCTTAGATCTTGTGTAAGCCATATCAGGCATTGGAATTTTTGTAATTTTATTTTTGAAATAGTATTGTAAAAACTCTAGTCACACAAGAGGAGAAAAAAAGATAGGGACCCAAGCCACTAGCCACACGTCGAGCCCCGCACGCAAGCACCAGCCCCCATGTGCACCCAACCCCTAGGCCCCATGCTCGACTTAAGAGATAGTAAGACTTTTCTTTAAGTATGTTGTTAAGTATTGGGGAGTACCCCAAAATATAGTCAGTGGCTGAGATGGAAGATTCACAAGGACCTTCTGGTCCGAGTTATTCAACCTTTTGGGGTCACAACTAAACATTTCTTTGAGCTACCATCCTCAAACAGACTGACAAGCTGAAAGATTCAATGTGATGCAGGAAGAGTACTTGCGGCATTTTGTCAACGCCAACCAAAAGAATTGTCCGCAACTACTAGACGTAGCTCAATTTCGCTTCAACTCTCAGAAGAGTTTTTCATCAAACAAGAGCGCTTTTGAAGTTGTCAACGGCTAGCAACCACTGTTACCCCACACAGTTGATGAGTATTGAGGAAGAAATCCAAGAGCCTTTAATTTCACGAAAGACTGGAAGAAAACCACCGAGATTGCCCGAGCCTATCTGGAGAAGGCTTAAAAGAGAATGAAGAAGTGGACAGATCAGAAAGACGACCACTAGAATTCAAAGCAGGTGACTTAGTGATGATCAAGCTAAGGCCCGAACAACTGAGATTCTGAGGGAATAAGGACATCAGACTCGTCCGCAAATACGAGGGTCCTATTCCAGTCATCTCAAAAGTGGGCCTAACCTCCTACAAAGTCAGCTTACCAAAAAGGATGAAGATACACCCGGTCTTTCACGTCAGCAACCTCAAACCATATCATGAAGATCCAAAAGACACTACAACAATTTTTAGTATATATTATAATAAAAAATGACACATATTTAAAAGTGTTATTAATAAGCAATTAAAAAAAACACGGATCCCATATGTGAAAAATTCTTTGACGCCATATGAAATGTAAGTAGGTGCCAAATGAAAATACGAGACACACGGAAAACTTGTCTCAGCCTCCGAACCCCTAAGCCTCCATTGAATCGCTAAACCTAATTTCTGGTTTCACCTCTCTGCCTCTCTTTCTTACACTCAGCTTCTACATAACCACGTTATTCTCTTCCACTCACTCTCATCTACAAAACCACGTATCTACACTAATTTCTGGTTTCATCTCGTCATTCTCTGCCTCACGTGAGTCCCTGGAGCACACGATAGTCAGTAACTCTCACGACAGTCAGTCGGTGAGAGCTTCCTCTGTTTTTCTCTCACAGTCAGTAACTCTCTCTCGCTCTATCTTTCTCTTTGAGCTACTCTCTCGTTCAATCTTTCTTTCTTTCTCTCTGCTTGTTGCAGGTGTGTAACAAGGTGGTGGGGCCCCGCTGCTTGGGTCGTATGACAGGGAGGCTTGATTCGTGGGTCTACGGCGTGGCTCGCTCGTGGGTGCGATAGTGCTTGCGGCGGTGGATATACGGCGTGGGTGCGACGATGCATGAGCTCACGATCTCCGAGTAATATATATGTGCTCTTTTGGTGGCTGACCTTGCCATTCGTGGTGTACGCAGTCTTCATATGAGGGTATCAATCTTTTTACAGTGTTTAATTTTCATATGTTGTTTACCACATTATATGTTTGTTCTTGAATCTAGGTATATCTTCTTTTTTAATCTTGTTATTATCTGTGAATTTCTTGAATCTGAGTATTATATATTAAGGCAATCTTTGATTGGAACGGTGCTAAACCCTCTTCATTATATATCAATGCTTCCGTAAAATTTTAATATTCATTATATATATATTGAAGTATTGTGTGTTGATGATGTTGTGATGATATGTGTATGTGTGTATATAATCTGAATGTGGGGTACAAAGAAAGTAACATCTGTATGGTCTAAACTACTCTTTCAAAGTTTTCTTGGTTCACATTTTCAAGCTCAATTAGGTTTTTTAATCTTATATTAAGGATTTGTTTGACATTGCTGGTTGTATTGTGAATTACTAGATTCTTGAGCTTTTGTATTTTGTTAAACTGTAGGCCTTGAATTAGGGGATTGCTTGATTTTTAGTTGTCATGTTGTGCGATTATTAATGAAAAACAACAAACTATAATCAGTTTTAAGTATATAATTATGCTTAAAGAAATGTATTTCAATCTAAATCTCAAGGCATTAATTTATGGTGTTTGTTATGAATTTTATGAGACATGATATTTTTTAATTTTTGGTAAATCTGATTTTTTTTTAAATTGTAAATTAAATTCTTTTTTTCTAGGGTTGGCATTGATAGAGAGCATTCCATGTTTTCATTCAAGTTTGGCCCTCATCTTTCTACTCCTCCTTCACCCATATAGAATTGGAAGAGAATCATGTAACTCTTTTTTCTGGACTTTTCTTTGAACTTTCTTTTTTTCATGTACAAACCTTGTTGTTTCTTTTTCATAGTTTAGTTAGCAAGAGAGTAAATAAAAGGTTGTGCTTTTTATGATTCATGTTTCATATATTTCAGGTTCAGTGATTTTCTGGTCTTTGATTTTATTTTGTAATTAATTTATTTGTGAGGTATATTTCTGATCTTGTTTGATGAAAATCCCTAAAATTGAAGGGTGGCTTATGATGATATTTATTTGCTGAGACTTTTTCCTTTTACGGTTGTTTATGTTGTGTGGTCAATCTAATTATTGATCTTATTTTGTTATTCACTTTTGTTTGCTTGAATCTATGATGTTATTTCATATTAATTTTTCTGTTTTTGAGTATGTTTTAAATCTGATCTATGATGCTCTGTTTTTTGTGCTATTTTTGCTCTCCAAGTGTTCTAGTTATTCACAATCATATGAGTAAAAAATGTAGTTGATGATGATGTATGTAACACCCTACTTCCTTAGAGCCATTACTAAGTGAGTTTAAAACATGCTTTTAACTCGCTAATCGAGGTTTTAAGGCAAACGTGTAATCAAATCATAAACAGAAACATAAACTTTGAAAATAATTCCATTTATTGAAATCATAAAACATTTAACATTTGGGATCCCAAAATACTGTTTATAAATATTTACAACTCAAAATATACTTTAAGTCGACTATACGACAAAATAGGGTTCTTTACAAACAACTTCCAAAAATACCCCTGGCCGTGGCAGCCAGGCTCACCAGACATGTACGCGCCGCGTCACGCTCTCCATACTCATGGTCGGTTGACTTTCTCCTTGCCCTTACTTGCACCACAGAGCACCCGTGAGTCGAAGCCCAGCAATAAAACTCCACATAAATAGATAACATACGCATATGAACCATTTAGCATATAACTAATTTGTCAACAAGCTAAACACATACGACCATGCCGTCTCAGGTGCTTTACCAGGCCTTGAGTTGCGGTCTAGACCGTAAGGATATCCCAGGTATCCTTCAAGGTCTTACCCTGGCAGCTTGCACTCCGCGTGCTAAACGCTGCTCCCGGCCCCTTACCGCTCTCGACCTTCGCCATTCCCGGCCCTCGCCGTTCTCGGCCCTAGCCGATCTTTCACATATATGCATACATAACATAATTAAAACGTAACTAAAATGTATACTAACATAATCAATGAGCTACACTCAACACATAATCATATGGGGCCTCGCCCTGCTCTATGGGTACAACAGCTTTCTTACCTGTGTCCTGAGCTTCTTGAGCACTGAACCCTCGAGCATGGTCCTCTAATTCGAGCCTCACTGAGAATCCAGTCACAACACACAAATAACACTCCCATTACTAATCGATTTAAAAACATCTTCCGGAACCAATCCTGAGCTCTCGGGACCTCCCGAATCCCCACACAAGGTGGCGAAAGCGTCCCCCGAGCCCCCTGGGCAAAAGCCTAAAAATTGAAATTTCCCCCTGCCCAGAAATGGCCTAGCATCGCAGCACCACCCTATGAGGGCCGCGGCGCCCAGAAGGGCCCCCGTCCACTGATGCAGCCTAGCGCTGCGGCGCAGAAGAACAGGGCCGCGGCGCCCCTTCGCAAACCCAGAAATCTGGGTTTCTCCAAACATCTTCCCTGAGCCAAAACACTCCCAAATCAATACCAAGGCATACCTAAGTCTCGAATTCAATTCAAAACCCCAAATAAACCATCTAACAACTCAAAAACATCAACAACAAGCTCAAACACACAATCAAGCTTACAATTCATAATTTGGTTTAAAACTTCAGAAACTTAAACCAGAACTTGTATAACTTAAACCATCCCTGAGAATTCTTAAACCACACCAGCAATCAACCAAACAGAGATGCATGAAACCCTTACCTCAAGTAGAGATTCGCCCCTGAGCCTCCTCCAAATCCAACTCCAAGCTAATTCCTCTTGTTCCCAAACTGAATTCCCACACAAACCAGCCACAAACCAACTTTTAGCTTCCAACATCAATCTCTCAAAATCAAGCTTAGAAACTCAGACAAAGCAGAGATGAACACCTTACCTATGACCTTAGCACCCCTTTGAGCTAACTTTCCTAGCCACAGCAACCAAATTCCTTCAATTTACTAGCCCAAAATCCTCAAAACTCAGCAAGTTCTCATTCACCAAAGAGAGGGAGAAGAAAATCACATGGGAGAGAGAGAGGGCTGAAAAGTTCTGTTTTTTTTTCCTTCCTTTTTTTTTTCTAAACCGTTCTAAAATTCCCTCAGCCTTATCCCAACACAACCAGCTGCCAAAAGACCTAATTACCCTTCCATCTAACCCATATTCTAACTAATCCTCAAGGGAAACTTAGACCTTTCCTAACCTGTTACAAATATACCATTTTCTCACTTAGAGTAACTATCCTCAATGGTTACCTATGGTTACCCAAGCTACTAAAATACCATTAACCATTAGTTAAAAGTCCCCAACTAAATTTATAATATTCCCGAAATACACCTAGGCTCCTCTCGAGCCGGGTATTAAATCCCGTTGTGACTTTAAGCGGAAAATCTCTCTAGGACCTTCTCGGAACGTGCATCACAACTATATCACCATTATATAAAAAAATATCACATATATAACATTTATGCCCTCAACGGGCTAAAATTACAAATATGCCCCTGACAACCAAATGGGGCCCACATGCATATTTAATCACATAAACATGCACTCCAATCACGTATTCATTAAATTCACATATATTAATATAATATAACAGTTATTGCCCTTCAGGCACACTAATCAAGGCCCTAAGCCTTATTAGCAAATTTGGGTCGCTACAATGTAGTTGGTGCATTTTCTTTCTAGATTGATGATGATGAGAAAATCACCATGATTGATTTTCCTCAAATGGTTTCAGTATCTCTTCGTAATGCGCAGATGTAAGGAACTCTTATTAAAGACTTGAAAACTTGTCATAATCTTTTTATCCTTTTGTCCTTGTAATTGTGTATTATTTAATTATCGTACTTGAAAGTTATTGTATATTTCATTCTCATATATCCTCATCCTCAGGTTCTTTGACCGCGATATTGAATGTGTCTTTAAGTTCTTTAGAAAGAGGTCAGTGATATTTTTTTTCTTTTGTGTTGGAAGCTTTCTCATCTGCTTCACTGACTTGCTCGCTTATTTAAATCTACTGAGTTTCATTATTTGAGATTGTTACTCTTAAAAGAACTCTCACATATCTTCTACTAATGGAGAATTGAATTTTTATTGCTGACTGTTGATGGGTTGATAATGCTAGTCCATTTAAAAATTTAGATGATCATATTTTTCCTGAATTTAGCTGTAGTTTTTTTGCTTATGCTTCTACGCCATGTTGCTGTTCCGGCTGTTGCGGTATTGTTCTTGACAATCAATTTTAGTTGGTACTGAAAGTCATTTCAATATTTTCATTTGTGGTCAATAAATTAGTTGAAGTGGTATATATATGTGGTTCTTATATATTTTTCCAAAAGTCCTTTTTTTTGTCCCAGTTTCCTTGATTTCTTGAGTCATTGGTGTTTCGAGGATGCTAGTCCATATTGTATATTAACTAGAGATAAACTTCAAAATCAAATTCTTGATTTATGTTTCCCTGATGCAGCTACCATTATATTTTAACTCCAATGGTTCTAGCAGTGTTTCCCGAAGATTTAGTGTGACACTGTTGCTTTTGTTACTCCTTATTTAGAATTTATTTATTTTTTAAATGTTAAGGAACCTACACCAAACACTACAAGTACCCAACAGTAGCTCTTTAGCCATTACCGTTTTAGGTGATATTCTTATATTAAAAAATCAATCTGACACTGTATAGTTATAAGGGGAGTGTACATTAGTGACTTAATACCATTTTATTTTGGAAAGCTTTTCAAGCAGTCTGGGGCATCTGATGATGTTTGTTCAAAGGTTAGTTCTGGTTGGTTTCAATTTCTATTATATTAATAATGTATTATAACCTTGATGGTGACTACAGTTAGGGATTGGCAAAGAGAAAGCTTTGAGCATAGCTCGTGTTGTTAAAAAATATGGAAATCTAATTAGTTTTGGTGAGCTCTCAGTTCTTTTCATCCTTGACATTGTTTGATAGAAACTAATCCATATTATGGATATTGTAACATGGTTGTTCATTTATATGGTCTGCAGTTGAACGATTTTCCCTTGGAGTAAGAAATCCAACAGCATTTTTGGCCGGGGCATCGGTTAGTGTTCAATGACAAATTTACCATCTGAGCTTGTTTTTTATATAGTTTTACAATCAATAAATTAATTTACACACAAAAAAAATGAGAAGCTTTTGTCCCATTTCTTCTGGTCTAATATTTATGCTCATGCCCTGGGATTGATGTGTTTTTTGGGTAAGCAGGGAATATCTGTTGAGTGTTTCTTTGCTGGAGTTTGTGGTGGTGGTTTGGTCACTCTTCCAATTCAGGTCAGTTCAGCTCTGATTAAAATCCCATTGCATCAGATTGAATATATGAAATTTTGTTGAGTACTAATACACTAGTGTATCTGATGGGTCAATTAAATGAAGGGTATGACTAATTTATGTTTAACACCTTCAATAGAGAATTTCAAAACCAAGGGATCATTGAAATTTCAATTTCAGGCAGTTTTTTCTAATGTTCTGTTGTACATATATGTCATGAATGGAGAACTAACAATCATTTATTCTCTTTCTGAGCACAGCTGGGGATAAGATTCATGATATAGAATACAAAAAAAATCGGGACAGGTTCTTGGAGTTGGAGGATCTCACTTTGATCACCCTTTTCATTCTTCCTTTTTATACACATTACTGTATTGAAGTCATAGGTTGTCTATGATTTTTCATGCTTACGTTTGATACTTCTATTAGATAATAGTACATATTCTTTAATTTCTTGATTGATTCTTTTGCAAGTGTAATATAGATATATTTAATAATAGCTAATAATTTCATTAATGCAACATGGATGACTATAGCTACCACTTTAATAAGTTCTAATCTTCCAGTTTTATCAGATACTGTATTGTGCAGTGACATAATATATCAAGTGACTGATTACACACATGAATAGGCACACACTGACACGTATACTTGGATTGACTGATAAAAACTGATAATTTCATTACTTGCAACATAGAAACCTAGAATTACCACTTTCATGCATTTTTAATTAATACAAGGCAATTTGGTTCTGTTTTTTTTTTTTTTTTTTAAAAGACCTAGAATTTTCACTGTAAGTAATTGCTGGTGTGATTCCATTATTACATTCGAATATTACAGGTGTGTAGATGTGACTGGAGCTTACAGTGCTCAAAAGACAAAGCTTAACATAAGCTTGACGACAATAGGCCTTTTGTGGATTACAACTGACTTTATTGCAAAGGGGATTACACATGGACCTGTGGAAGAATGGGAAACAGGTATATGACAAGTGCACAACAAATGGATTCACAACAAAGACAAGTGCACAAAGGATGATGAATGGAAGGATGGAGCAAGTTTCATGCATGATTTACTTTTGTGTATCTTGTAATGTTTCTGTTTTTCATTTTTGAAGTAAAAAATGTTCAAGATTATAAAACTTTATTATGTTATGCTTTCAAACTTAAGTTAGAACTAAGATCTCATGAAGTAGACACATTCATGGTTTTAATTAGTTATTGTTTAATGTAATACTTATGGTTTATCAATCATTTGAGAATTATATTTTATGATTAATTTTGATTTTTTTTTTATCAAAATATAATAATGAAAATCTTTTAATTAAAAAAAAAAACTTATAAGTGTCCTTATCACAATAAAAAAACCTTAATATGTTATGATTTAGAAACATATTACAAGCGTAACAAATTATTATGGTTTATATAATATAACAAACTAAAAACGCTATCAAAATAATCAAATGTAACAGTTGAAAAGTGTTATGCAAAAAGTATAAGAGTAAACTTCAAATTTATAACCAAATACTTTAACTAAATGTTATTATTTGAATATTATAGCAACTAAAAATGTGTTATTGAATAGTTTAAGATAACATCGAACATAACATTCGAATAGTGTTATAGAAAAGACAGGACTTTTAATAACAGGGGCTATGTTAGCGTTTTCAGAAGCGTTATCAATACTCTCGGTTAGCAGTTTTTAAGTGTTATGAATACTGTTTTTTCTTGTAGTGAGATCTAGCTCGCAACCAGTCTACCAGAGAAGGAGTCAGCGTCAGGCCACGAAGCAGCATACAACCTGAAGAAATCTTAGTAGAGAGGACCGTGGTCGTGGATAGAAAGAAGAAGAAAGAGTTTCTGGTGAAGTGGACAGGGCTCAGAGATGAAGAAATTTGCTGGGAAATGGCAGAGGACTTGCACAAGCTTACACAGAAGATTGAAGATCAGTAAGGAGCAAGTTCGTCGAGGACGCCGAAGATTTAAGTCGGGGAGAGTGTGACGTGCTGCGACATGACACACCTCCAGTGGGCCATTTTTTATGTATGAGCATGCCTTGGTGCTTGATCATTAGTCAAGTCTTGCACTAAGTCACCTCAAGGGTAGGGGATGACACTTTTGTAATTATGTATATGTCTCCCAGGAGAAAATCATATATGTTCCTGGGAAGATTGTATTTCCTTAGAATGCTCCTTAGGGGGAGGTGACCTGGTCACTTAGAGAAGCACCATGGCCACCAGTAAATAAGGGCTTAAGTTGTGTACTCCCTTGCCCTATCAAGGCCTTATATGAATAAAATGATGTTTATCCATGTCCATTTGTGCATGCTTCCCTTTATGGTCTATGTGGTGCTTTTTTGTTACCTTTCTTGGGCCATCGCGTGCCACTTGCCTATGTTGTATGCTCTAGTTGTTGTGTGGGATGTTTCCTTTGGATGGCTTGCTTTGTGCTTGCTTATGGTTCGTCATAGCGCCTACATGTGCGAGACTTGTATCGTGGCTAACTGTTGGCTTTGTTTGCTGAAGGTTTGAATTTTAGGCTGACTTGCTAGCTCAGAGTGCTAACAAGTGTCGCATGTTCTGTCAATTCGAGGAGTCAAGTTGGTGGCCCGTGACAGTTGGTATTAGAGCCAGGTTAGAGAAATCTTGGTGACCCTGCATGATGGTGAGCAACAATCAAAGGATTGAAGAGCTGGAGAGGCACGTTGGAGAGCTAGATGGCCTGGATGAGAGGGTCAGGGATCTTAGCTCTGCTAGGATAGAACTAGAGACGAACAACAAACCAAACTGCGCGGCTGTGTTTGAGTGAGAAACGACCAATTTACTAGCCCGCATAACTGCAATCGAGCGAATGGAGAACATTTCAAGTACATCCAATAGTCCTCAGAGGGAGGAACGTATTGAGGAAGTGGAACGAGCGGTGAAAGACCTACAAGAATCACTAAATGACCTTGTAGAGAATTGTACGGGGTCAGTTGAGGCCTTGAAGGACGAGATGTTGGAGATAAACACTAAGCTGAACCTTACCATGAAGGCGGTCGGGAATCAACCTGTAACTGGACCCATTGGCATGGAATACGGAAGGGTAAAGGTGCCTGAGCCGAGATCCTACGGCGGGGCTAGAGACGCAAAGGACTTAGAGAACTTCCTCTTTGATATGGAGCATTACTTCAGAGTCGTGAGAGCTGAATCACAAGATGGGAAGGTCGCCATGGCAACAATGTACTTATTTGCAGATGCCAAAGTGTGGTGGAGGACGAAGTACGATGACATTTAGAACGGCAGATGCACGATCGCAACATGGGAAGATCTAAAGAAAGAATTGAAGACACAGTTTCTCCCTGAAAAGGTTGCCTACATAGCTCGATGCCAATTGAGAGAGTTGAAGCACACTGGAACAATCCAAAAATACATGAAGAAATTCTCTAGGTTGATGCTTGATATCAAAACATGTCTAAAGTAGACAAGCTCTTTGCATTTTTTAAAGGTTTGAAGCCTTGGGCAAAGCAAGAGCTTGAGAGACAGTGAGTGGCTGACTTGGCCACTGCTCAAGCTGCTGATGAACAACTGATCGATTTCTCATCAGGGAACATTCAATCGAAGAAGATTAATCCTTCACCTAGCGGAAGCAATGTTGGGAGTAAAAATTTGGGAAAGTCTTGGCAGAGCAAGAGTGAGGGAGGAGAGAAGAGGAGTGTGGAGTCTAACTCTCCTAACAAAGGTAGTAAACCTCCATTCATGAAGCCTCTTACATGTTGGATTTGTACCAGACCGCATAAGTCGACATAATGTCCTCACAAATCCAAGATGAGTGCTTTCCAGGCATCATTTGCCCAAGGGGAACAAGCCAATGAAGAGGAGGATGAGGAATATACGCACATGGGTGCCCTCTGGATGCTAAATGCACTCAAGAAACATGGTGCGAAAGTGAAGAAGACCCTTTGAAAAGGACTAATGTATGTGGACGCCACTCTAAACGGTAAAATGGCCGGAAGCATGATGATCGACACGGGTGCCACTCACAACTTCATTTTGGAGATCAAAGCTAAACGTCTGGGACTGAAATGGGAGAAGGATTGTGGCTGCATGAAAGCGGTTAACTCAGAACCATTAGCCACAGCTGGCATGGCAAAGAAGGTGAACATGAAGATCGGCTCAAGGGAGGGGCAAAATGACTTGGTGGTAGTGCGAATGTAAGAATTTGATGTGAAATTGGGTATGGACTTTCTTACGGAGAAGGGAGTCATTCCCATCCTATCTACTAGAAGTTTACTCATAATGGGAGAGACACCGGTAGTGGTGCCTGCTAAAGTGGAGCAGCCCCCAGAAACCAAGTTGTTGTCAGCCTTGCAATTCAAGAAGGGCATGAAAAGATAAGAACCCACGTATATTTCCCTACCCACAGTATACGAAGATACGGTGGATGTAGTCATTCCACCAAAGATTCGAATGGTCCTGAAGAAGTATGGAGATGCTATGGCAGATCAACTCCCCAAAGCCTTGCCACCTAGAAGAGGGATTGATCACCAGATTGAACTGGTACCGAGAGCCAAACCACCCAAAAAAGCAGCCTATAGGATGGCGCCCCCTGAACTAGAAGAACTGAGGAAGCAATTAAAGGAATTACTAGAGGCAGGCTTCATCAGATCATCGAAGGCACCATTTGGTGCGCCCGTGCTATTTCAGAAGAAGCACGACAGAAGCTTGAGACTGTGTATTGATTATCGGGCTCTCAACAAGGTGAAAGTGTGCAATACGTACCCCATCCCCTTAATCGCAGACTTGCTCGACCAGTTAAGTAGAGCGAAATTCTTTACAAAACTGGATTTGAGATCGGGCCACTATCAAATGCGGATAGCAGAAGGGGATGAGTCGAAGACAACGTGTGTGACTTGATATGGAGCATTCGAGTTTCGAGTCATGCCGTTTGGGTTGACAAATGTACCAGCCACATTCTGTATGTTGATGAACCAAGTTTTCCATGAGTACCTAGATAAGTTCGTGGTAGTCTACTTAGATGACATTGTTGTTTATAGGTCCACAATAGAAGAACATCAACGACACTTACCTCAAGTGTTTCAAAAATTGAGAGAGAACCAACTCTATGTGAAGCGAGAGAAGTGCTCATTCGCACAAGAGAGAATAAAGTTCCTAGGCCACATTGTAGAACATGGTCGAATCCGCATGGATCTATAGAAGGTGCGAGCTATTCAAGAATGGAAGTCCCCCACCGATTTGAAGGAACTACGCTCTTTCCTTGGTTTAGCCAACTATTATTGAAGATTTGTGGAGGGCTATTCAAGAAGAGCGGCACCCTTGACCAAGTTGTTGAAGAAGGGTGTAACTTGGACGTGGACTGATAGATGTGTCGAAGCATTTGAGAGTCTGAAGGAAGCCATGGTGCGAGATCCTGTCCTCGCCTTACCAGATGTCAGCAAACCCTTTGCAGTGCAGACAGATGCATTTTATTATCCTTTGGGAGGAGTACTTGTACAAGAGGGCCACCCCATAGCTTATGAAAGCCGCAAACTTACGGAGGTAGAGAGGCATTACACTACACAAGAGAAGGTGCTTCTCATAGTAATTCATTGTCTATGAGTGTGGAGGCACTATTTGTTGGGGTCAAAGTTTGTGGTGAAAACAGATAATGCCGCGGTGAGTCATTTCCTCACCCAGCCAAAGCTTACCCCTAAGCAAGCAAGATGGCAAGACTTCATAGCATAATTCAACTTTCATTTTGAACACAAGGCGGGCCATCTAAACTAGGCAGCTGATGCCCTTAGTCGCAAAGCTAAGTTAGCAGCTCTAAAATTGCTAGCAAATGTTTCGGCTAGCGCGGTGACTACTCCCATCCCACAACGCATTAAAGAGAACCTAGTGAAAGACCCGGTGGTGAAGACCATAATGAATCACGCTAAAGAAGGAAAGACTTGCTAGTTTTGGGTGGAAGACAATCTTTTGTGGGCCATGGGTGGCCGCTTATATGTTCCAAAGACGGGAGATTTGTGGAGGACACTAATGAGTGAGTGTCACGACACCTTGTGGGTAGGTCATCCATGGTGGCAGAGAACACATGCCCTATTGAAGCAAGGGTACTACTGGCCACAAATGTGCGATGATATAGTGGAGTACACCAAGTCCTATCTCACCTACCAGCAAGACAAAGTGGAGAGACACAAGACACCAGGGTTGTTAGAACCTTTGTTAGCCCCAAGCCGACCATGGGAGAGTGTGTCGCTTGACTTCATTACTAGTCTACCAAAGACAAGAGACTTGAGTGCGATCTTAGTGATCGTGGAAAGATTTTCAAAGTATGCAACATTCATAATGGTGTGGAAGTATTGCTGGGCAGAAGAGACAGCAAGACTTTTCTTTAAGTATGTTGTTAATTATTGGGGAGTACCCCAAAATATAGTTAGTGACCGAGATGGAAGATTTACAGGGACCTTCTGGTCTGAGTTATTCAACCTTTTTGGGGTCACAACTAAACATTTCTTTGAGCTACCATCCTCAAACAGACGGACAAACTGAAAGATTCAATAGGATGCTCGAAGAGTACTTGCGGCATTTTGTCAACGCCAACCAAAAGAATTGGCCGCAACTACTAGACGTAGCTCAATTTTGCTTCAACTCTCAAAAGAGTTCTTCATCAAACAAGAGCACTTTTGAAGTTGTCAACGGCCTTCAACCACTGTTACCCCACACAGTGGATGAGTATCGAGGAAGAAATCTAAGAGCCTTTAATTTCACGAAAGACTGGAAGAAAACCACCGAGATTGCCCGAGCCTATCTAGAGAAGGCTTCAAAGAGAATGAAGAAGTGGGCAGATTAGAAAAGATGACCACTGGAATTCAAAGCAGGTGACTTAGTGATGATCAAGCTAAGGCCTGAACAACTAAGATTCCGAGGGAATAAGGACATCAGACTCGTCCGCAAATATAAGGGTCCTGTTCCAGAAATCTCAAAAGTGGGCCTAACCTCCTACAAAGTAAGCTTACCAGAAAGGATGAAGATACACCCAGTCTTTCACGTCAGCAATCTCAAACCATATCATGAAGATCCAGCTCGCAACCAGTCTACTAGAGAAGGAGTTAGCGTCAGGCCACGAAGCAGCATACAAGCTGAAGAAATCTTAGTAGAGAGGACCGTGGTCGTGGATAGAAAGAAGAAGAAAGAGTTTCTGGTGAAGTGGACAGGGCTCGAAGATGAAGAAATTTGCTGGGAAAGGGCAGAGGACTTGCACAAGCTTATGTAGAAGAT
Organism: Humulus lupulus; assembly: GCF_963169125.1. Classification (NCBI taxonomy): domain Eukaryota; kingdom Viridiplantae; phylum Streptophyta; class Magnoliopsida; order Rosales; family Cannabaceae; genus Humulus; species Humulus lupulus. The sequence goes on from NC_084796.1 coordinate 113,781,838, forward strand.
TGAAGATCAGCAAGGAGCAGGTTCGTCGAGGACGCCGAAGATTTAAGTCAGGGAGAGTGTGACATGCTGCGACATAACACACCTCTAATGGGCCATTTTGTATGTATGAGCATGCCTTGGTGCTTTGATCATTAGTCAAGTCTTACACCAAGTAACCTCAAGGGTAGGGGATGGCACTTTTGTAATTATGTATATGCCTCCCAGGAGAAAATCATATATGTTCCTGGGAAGACTTTATTTCCTTAGAATGCTCCTTAGGGGGAGGTGACCTGGTCACTTAGAGAAGCACCATGGCCACTAGTAGATAGGGGCTTAAGTTGTGTACTCCCTTGCCCTATCAAGGCCTTATATGAATAAAGTAATGTTTATCCATGTACCTTTGTGCATGTTGTTATGTTATTTTATAATGTAATGTAATATTATATTATATTATAATATAATGTTTTAGATTAAATAAATGTGACAAAGAGTGTCACATATTGTAACAAATAATAGAGAGTTATAATATTTAGATATATGAGATATATCCAAATAATGTAACATATTTGGTGTTACAAATTTGTAACTTCCAAATATTACCCTTTATTGTGTAAATTTGGTGTTACACAATATTGAGATGAATTTCATAAAGCCATATGTGAAATGGCTGTTAGAGATATGATTTTAACCCCAATAATGTGTTTTGGGAGTTACAAAATCATTTGGGAGGGTTTGGAACCGTTTGGAAAAAACAGCACATTTTCAAGTGCTGAAACTGGGCTGTGGCCGCGGCCACGGAATGATGGCGGCCGCGGCCTGGGGTACAGAGAGCTGTGGCCACGGCCACTGATGTCCCTGGCCGCGGCCACAAGTGCATTTCATGCCAATTTTTCAGTTTTTTCCAAATGTGTTGAACGATTCCAAAAACCCAAATAACTCTCAAATCTCATATTTAATTCCATATTAATCCAATTAAACATTGGTAACAGCCATGGGGGTTGGTGGAATTTGAAATTCAAAGGGTGTCTCTAAACTCTATAAATAGGAGCCTATAGCTCACTTGAAAGACACAACATTTCTATCCATTAGAGCACTTGGCTAGAAACACCTTGAGGCTTGATAATTCCAGAAAGCATTTACAATATCTGTGATAGATCCCTTAGTGCTTGAGTTAGGGTGAAATAAGCTTTTGGACAAAGGTTTCAAACCTTGTTCAAGTTGGTGATCCCCAACACTCTTCAATTTGGTTGTGTGAGTGAGAGTTTATTGTTTTTGTTCTTATTCTTATTTTCTTCTATTGCTTTTCTTCTTCTCTTCTTGTTCTATTTACTTGTACTTTTGTTTAAGAGTTGTAATCCTTTTATTTCCTTTGTTCAAACACTTCTAGTTTATTTGTATCTTTTGTAATAGAGTTGTACTTTCTATTTCTATCATCTTACATCTCCTTCTCCTTTTATTTGTATTTTCAGTTATAGAGTTGTAACACTCCTTTTAATCAATCATTATTTATTTGTAATATATTGCATAGAGTTGTAATATTCTTACCTATTTCCATTGAGACAAAATAATTTTTCCTAACACATACTTCCCTTTATGGTCTATGTGTTGCTTGTTTGTTACCTTTGTCAGGCCATCGCGTGCCACTTGCCTATGTTGTGTGCTCTAGTTGTTGTGTGGGATGTTTCCTTTGGATGGCTTGCTTTGTGCTTGCTCATGCTTCGTCATTTCCCCTACATGTGCGAGACTTCTACCGTGGCTAACCGTTGGGTTTGTTTGCCGCAGGTGTGAATTTTAGGCTGACTTGCTAGCTAAGAGTGCTAACAAGTGTTGCACGTTCCATCAATTCAAGGAGTCAAGTTGGCAGCCCATGTCACCTGGCCACCCTACTCGCGCGCGCCCCTGATTTTGAGCCCGCCAGCTTGTGCCACCTGCTGTTGTGCCTCTACACCAGCTGCCTGTGCCAGTAGCCACCCTAGCCCTTAAGGCTTCCCTCCCATGAGTCGACCCTAGCCTTAGGGCACCATTCAATGGTGCCCAACAAAACCCTAATTTTTTGCTGAACTTCTTTTATTTAATTAATTTTTAAATTTCATGAATTTATAAAATTAAATATATTGTTTTATTTTTATTAAAAATATAAAATATCTTTTGGTTTGTTAAGATATTATCTTAAGTTTAAATAATAATTTGAATTTGATTCTTTTAATTATTTAAATTCAATTAAATTTAAAAGTTAATTTTTAATTAATTATTAGGCCTAAGGGATTCCTAAGTATTATGAAGATCGACCTATAGAGAAGGAGAAGCAGTTTGGAGTCTTGGAAAACATAAAGCTCATTTTATAATTTAAATTTCTATTTTTAAAGGGTTGTAAATTTATAAATTCCTAATAGTACTCGGTTCATCATTTATTGTTTATTTATTTATCTATTGTATCTATTTAAATAAATGCTAATTGATGTTTGATTGATAACATGATAATAAATTATTATATTACATGTCATACATGAAACTCCACACATTTTTAATTAATCATGCATCTCTTTTAGAAATATGATAATCTAGGATTGTCCTAAGTGTTTATTTGAATTGTTTTGGTGAAATCAATTGCATGTAAACAACTAACTCTTCAATCAGTTAAAACTTGGTAAATCACACCATAATAAAGGCCATAGTTATTGTAGGCCTTTTAGGATAACCAACTTTATTTAAAATGTGTTTTTAGTAAAGTTAGATGAATGTAATGGGTAATTATTGAGATCACTTTGATTGTACAAACAAGCTCCTTTATAATTATATGATTTTATAATTTATTACATTCATAGGGTTATTAATTAACTAGTAATTATTTTGGAATTAATTAATTAGTTTAGAAACACATATATTCTAAATAGTAATTGGGAGAAGGTTAACATCTCAATGTGACCTATGGTCTCCATTATTGGTACAACACAGTGAAATATGATTAGGGCATCGAGGCAGCTTTGTTTCCGTCCCCCTAAGGAAGGTTTATGGTCATATTAATATCAAGGTTGACTTCTTACAAAAATAGTAAATAGTGATGTATTTTAGGTTTGTCAACCCTAAGGCAACACTCTCTATGTTAAGTCATAAATTCTGAAATAATGACTTACACTTACTGTAACACACTACTAATCCTGGACCATTACACTATGTGTTTAAAATAGTGATTATCTCACTGAGCGAGTCATTTGGACTCAAAAGTGTAATAAAAATCAATCAGTGGTTTAGGTATAAAAAAATTTGGTCAAAAACATAAACTTTTCACTGAAACCTAAAATATTTACACGGGATCCCAAAAATGTTTATCAAAATATAATTGCGTTCAGATTTTACTAAAATAGTCGACCTAAGCGACAAAATTAGACCTATACCCTCACTCCCTCCAAATCCCTCAACCATGGCAGTCGAGCAGGTCGAACATGTAAGCATCGCTCCAATGCCCTCCAACTCATGGTTGGTCAACATTTCCCTTGCCCTCACCTTCACGATAGAGCACCCGTGAGTCGAGGGCCAACAAGTAAAGTTCCACAAGACATACACAATAATCTCTGCATGAATATATAACAATTCGTATAACTCATAGCCACATATATTCAATAATCATATTGGCATTCAATATCAACTATACCATGTAATTCACATATCCAGCACCATATGTACGGTCGATGCCAAGTAAAGTGGGTCTCATGGCACTAAGCTTACCGTAATAACTGCGTAATTTGCATCACCAGCACCATATGTACGGTTGATACCTAGTAAAGTGCATCTCGCAACACTAAGAATACGGTAATAATTGTATGCCCATAACCAAATCAGTGACTAATAAGCACAATAAACAAAGCATGCCATAAGGATACACAACCCTACCTCATTTTAATATTATATTGTTATTGCCATTTACAGATACAATAGGACAAATGCCCACTGTACGTGCAATGCCAACTTTTCTTACTTCGAGTCCTATGCGGAAAATGAAACGACTTCGAGTCCTGCGCAGAAGATGAAACAACCTTGAGTTCGATCCTTTTTCTTGAGCCTAGCAGAAACCCTAGTCACAACATGAATGATCCACTTATTAGGGATTAACTCCAAATAATGGGTTTCAAAACTAAACCCTTGCTCTTGTGACCTCTAATTCCATTCAACAAGGTGATGGAATCATCCCACGAGCCCCCATGTGGGTCCCCAAATCAGATCCCCTAAGCCCTGAGCCTAATTCCCATAAATCAGAAAATCATGTTTTCTGGGCACCTAGCGTGGTCGTGCCCACAAAAATTTTGTGGTTTCCAGACCCCTAGCGTGATCGCGCACACCCTAGCAGAATCACGCTATTGCAAAATCCTGGGCTTCCTTGGACACTAGCGCGGTTGCGGTCAATCCTATTACCAGTTTATTGTCACTTGAAAAACTTAATGATGATAATTTTATAAGATGGAAATCAAATCTAAATTTGATGTTGATCTGTGAGATCCATAAATTTGTCCTAACTAAGGAATGCCCTTAAGAGTGCGCTGCCACTACCCTGAAAAATGTTCAAGACAAATATGATGTATGGATTCAATCCAATAACAAGGCTAAGTGTTACATGCTTGTGAGCATGAATGATGTTCTGAGAACAAAGCATCAACCCATGGAGATTACTATTGAGGTCATGGAATCTCTGTAGGCCATGTTTGGGGAGAAATCTAATCAGAGTAGACATGAGGCTACTAGAACCTACATGAATACTATGATGAAGAAAGGTGAAACTGTGCGTGAACATGTCTTCATCATGATTAATATGATGCATGAAGTAGAAACACATGGGGTTGTCATAGATGAGTGTACCCAAGCAAGTATCATACTTGAATCACTCACTCCTTCTTTCTCTGCGTTCACAACCAACTATATTATGAATAAGTTTGAGTTCAACATGACCCAAATGTTGAATGAATTGCAGACATTTAAGTCTCTTAACAAAACCATAACTAAAGAGGCAAAGGAAAATGTCATAAAGGAGAAACCTTCATCCTTTGAGGATTAAACCAAGAAGAGGAGAAGGACCAATGACAAGGACAAGAGTAAGGGCAAGAATTCCAAGAAAGGCAAGAAGACACCAAAAGCCAAGGAGAACAAGAATGACAATAACTCCAAAAAGAAGGAACCAAAGGAAAAGTATTTCCACTGCGAAGTTGAAGGTCACTGGAAAAGAAAATGTAAAAAGTATCTTCCTGAGCTGAAAAAAGGAAGGTAATTCTGATTTGCTTCTACTTGAAGTTTGTGTAGTGGAAGACGATATATCATCCTGGTTTGTTGATTCAGGGGCTACTAACCTTGTTTGTTCTTCTATGTAGATACTTTAGTCATGATGGCCTAGTGAATATGCGAGTTGGAAATGGAGTGCTCGTGTCATCAAGAGCAATGGGAACAATATGTTTATATTTTAGGAACAATTTTCTTATTTTGAATAACGTTTATTTTATTCCTTGATTTTCGAGAAATTTAGTTTATTTATCTATGTTCCATGAACAATCTTTTGACATGTCTTTTGATAATTATAACGACCCAAAATCACTAATAAGGCTTAAGGGCCTTGATTAGTGTGCCGGAAGGGTACGATTGGTTTATGTGTGTATTAAGTAATTTAATGCATGATTCTGTGTTTATCATGCTTGTAAGATTATATGAAATATGCATGTGGGCCCCATTTGGTTGCTAGGGGCATATTTGTAAATTTAGCCCGTTGACGGCATAAATGTGATATTTGTATATATTGTGATTTATACCACGTGTGAGTGATGATATAATTGTGATGCACGACCCGAGACGGTCCTAGGGAGCCGTTTAGTTAGAAAGTCACAACGGGGTCAAATACTTGGCTCGGGAGGAGCTTAGGGGTATTTTGGAAATATTATAATGTGTTCGAGAATTATTGAGTAGCGGTTAGTAATTTAGTAATGGTTTAGACATGTTGGGGATTTTTAGGAATACTTGAGGACTTAGCGGGATTTGAGTAAAATGAATAAATTTCCCTTGGAGGCACTTAAGGATTTAAATAAGCTCAAGGGTATTTTGGACCTTTTGTATAGAAGGGGATTTTGATCAATAAGGCAGCTGGTTCTAGGGGCATGTAGAAAAGAGTTAGAAGGAAATAAACAGAAGAAAACTCTCAGTTTTTCTCTCTTCCTCTCCCAAACGGTTCACCCTCTCTCCCTCTCTAAGGTGTTGGTTTTGGAGGATATTAGAGCAAAAACTCAGGTGCACAAAGGGCCTAGCTAGGATCAAGGGTAAGATTTAATTCAAATCTTGATGAATTTTAACTTGAAGTGTTGAATAAGTGAGGTGAGTTGTGTTTTCTCTTGTGGGTCATTGGAGTGAAGACTTGGCATGGTTCAGCTTGGGATTAGTGGAATTAAGCTTGGAATTGAATTGGGAAATAGCTCAAGGTCAAAATTCTACTTGAGGTAAGAGTTCCATGCATCTCTGAAGTTTAATTTCTGGTGTGGTTTAAATATTCTGAAGGGTGGTTTAAGTTTTATAAGGTGTGGTTTAAGTTTTGGAAATTTTGAGAAATTAGGTGATTCTTGGGTTTGATTGTGTGTTTCGGTTTGTTGCTGTGGTTTCTAAGTTGCCATATTGTTTGTCTGCGGTTTTTGGTTGAATTGGGACTTGGGTATACCTTGGTGTGGATTTGGAGAAGTTTTGGCTCGGGAAAAATGCTCGGAAAAACCCAGTTTTCTGGGTTCTCGTATGAGCGTCGCGACCCTTTTCTTCCGTGTTGCGGCGCTAGGTTGAATCAGGAGATGGGGACCCCTCTGGGTGCTGCGGCCCCTATAGAGTTGTGCCGCGGCGCTAGGCTAATTTCAGGAAAGGGGAATTTCAGTTTTTAGGGTTTTGGCTCAAGGGGCTCGGGGGACGCTTTCGCTACCTTGTGCGGGAAAACGGGAGGTCCCGAGAGCACGGGATTGGTTCCGGGAGATGATTATGAATTGGTTAGTAATGAGAGTGCAATGTATGTGTTGTGACTAGGTTTTCGGCGAGGCTCATGTTAGAGGACCGCGCTTGGGATTTCGGTGCTCAAAAAGCTCGGTACATAGGTAAGAAAACTGCACCCGGTTGTGAATTTATAATGGGACTAAGGGTTCCCTGTCCTGTATGATTTATGAAGGATGGTATTATGCCATGTGAATAATGAACAAATGGCCTAAGACTGCCAGAATTTACATTGGCGCACAGGGCGCAGCTCAGCCACTAGTAGCTGAGGATAGCTTAATATTCACTGAGCTCTGTTTAAGCGGACTAGAGTCAGTGGGGTAAACAGAGGGTACGACCTAAGGGCGTCGACCCTGATTATCTTGTGGTTTGGTTATCATTATTAAATGATGAACTTGTCATGCTAAATAGCAGGGTATTGTCTTGTACATTCTCTAGTTATATCTATGGACTATGTGATTGATGTGGTTTGTTAAGTGTATCGACATGCTTAAAGAATTTTCTAATTGTTATCATTGCTTGTAGTATGATGATATGTTTTCTTGCTGGGCCTTGGGTCACGGGTGCTACGTGGTGCAGGTAAAGGCAAGGGTAAGCTTGATCAGCCCTGACTCAGAGAGCTCTGAACGCAGAATGTACATGACCAGCTGCTTGGCCGCCGCGACTGAAGAGGAGATAGGAACAGGTGGACCATAAATGTATGTTTTTCCCTTAGAGTGGCTAGCGGTTGTTTATACCCCGAAATTTTGTAAACAGACTTTCAAACACTGTTTTTTTTGGCATCCCTTGTACAAAACGTTTAATTATATAAAATGTATCTTTTATGACCAAAACCTTTTTAACCCTAGTACATTAATGTTTTAATGACACGTTTTCAACTAACAGACTTGATTAGCAAGTCATGCACCTTTATAAATACACAATGTAACGGTCTTGGCTACCCAGGGCGTTATAATAATAATGCGATTGTTATTTCGAAGACTGGTTTCAATATTTGTGAAGCATAACAAAATAACAGACTGAATATTCTCAAGAAAAATGAACGATTGTTAAATAACTCTGAGTTATTTAAAGTTGCTAAACCAAAAGGTAACAAAACACAAAAAATTTCAAAAGAGGATGACACATATCTATGGCATCTAAGACTAGGTCATATTAGTCTAGACAGAATAATCCGGTTAACAAAAGATGGACTATTGAGAGAATTAACTGTTTGAACTCTTCCCGTTTTTGAATCTTGTCTAGAAGGGACAATGACCAAACGTCCTTTCTCAGCGAAAGGAAATAGAGCCAAAGAACCATTAGATCTTGTACACAGCGATGTTTGTGGTCCAATCAATGTACACGCTAGAGTGGGCTATTAGTGCTCCGTCACTTTTATTGATGATTACTCGAGATATGGTCATACTTACCTAATTCTTAGGAAGCTAGAAACATTTGGAAAGTTTAAGGACTTAAAAGCTGAGGATGAGAAGCAATTAGGTAAGACTCTCAAAACACTTCGATTAGATCGATGTGGTGGATATTTGGATTTAGAATTCAAAGATTTCATGTTGGAGAATTCAAAACTTCTAATTAGGGTACTACACCTTATTAGGATTCAAAGGTGTAGTACCCTAATTGGCATGCCGAGAGGGCATGAGTGGAATTTATGTGGATTATATTACTATATAATCGAGTATGCCTGATTATGTGTATTAAATGTGTTTAAAGACCCGCTTCTGTTAAAATGATCATTTTTGTAATTTTGACCCGTTGAGGGTATATTTGTAAATATTATGTGTTGTGTGCCTGGACCACATTATTATGTGCATATTTGTGATATGCATCATGAGTGGATCCTTTCGAGCAATTTAGCAGAAAAGTCACAACGAGGATAAATGCCCAACTTGGGTTGAACCTAGGGATATTTTGATAATTTTTTATATTTTGGGATAAATTGGTAAATGAAATATTATTGGGGAAAATTTTTTGTTTGGAAGATTAGAGGATTAAATTGGGAATTAGAGGTGTGATTTGAAGATTAGTGGGAATTTTAGGCTAAATGACCATTTTGCCCTTGTGAAATCTTGGTGAAGGATTTTAAGGGAGGGGTATAATGGTCATTTAACCATGAAAGTAGAAAAATGGGCAACAACCCTTCACCCTTGCATGTTTTTCCCTTTTCCTCACTTCTTCTAGTTTTTTCTAATTTTCCCTCAAGAACTCAAATAAACTCTAGAACATTTGAGATAATTTGAATCTTACTTTGGGGATTCTTAGGAGAATTGAGCTTCAAAGTAGAGGTTTGAGCTGCAAGGGACATCACCAAGCACCTGGGAATTTGAATACAGAGGTAAAAATCTTACCTTGCTCAACTATGGTGTTCTTGATGAAATTTTGGGAATCTTGGGTATGGTTATGAATCTGGTAAGTTTGAGTTGTTTAAGGGAGTTGGGTAGGCCTAGAATCCTTTGTAGAGTAGATTTGAGGTTCGAAAATGGATTGGAATCTTAGGTTTAAGTGTTTGATTTTCAGATTTTGAGGCATGGTTCTAAGGTGTTTTTGATATGTTTGTTGGTACCTTGAAGTGATATATAGGTTATGTTACTGATTTGTAGTCGACTTGGGGTGTAAAATTTGTTGAAATTCTGTTTGGGATTGTTATTTAGGTGTTGGAAATCGCAGGGATTCAAATCGGGGAAGAACACATTTCTGGGTTCATTTTTGTGTTTCCATGGTCTCAAAGCCAATGATTTTGATTTCAATTTAGTGTTTCAAAGCTACTAGCGCGACCGCACTAGGGTAGAGCGTGACCACACTAGCATCCGAGAAAGCCCCAACTTTATGTGGGTGCGACCGCGCCAGGTGTCCCAAAATGGTGATTTTCTGGTTTTTGGGAAGTAGGCTCAGGGCTTCGGGGATCTGATTTGTGGACCCACTTGGGGGGCTCGGGACACAATTCCCTTACCTGGCTGAATAGAATTGGAGGTCCCGAGAGCTAGGGATTAGTTTTGGAACCCCTGATTAAACTCAATCCCTAATAAGCAAACCAATTTTGTTGTGAATAGGGTTTCTGCAGAGCTTGGGAATAGGATCGCACTCGAGGTCGCTTCGTCTTTAGCACATGACTCGAGGTAAGAAATCAGGTATATACAATTAGAGCAAGGAGTTTTCCATGTTATAATCGGATGCGATTATATCTGTTTATCTGAATTTGTTAGGGTTGAGTATCCCATCATGCATAATTTTGTTTACTATGATTATTCATATTGATTTGTCTGTGGAATCCATATTTTTTAATTGTCTCATAAAAGGTGATGTTCCAAGATCTAGACGCTTGTTTCAATCCTTAAATGGATTTGAGCTACTTGCACATCTTATGTTCTTCCATATGTGTAGAGTCCAAGAACTTTACTTAGCTAGTTAGATAGTAGTAGCAATAGTAATAATTGTAGTTTTTTTATGATTGTGAATTTTGGTTTAGACCGGGATTTAATTGGACACTCGTAGTAACACTTGTAGATTTTCTAAGTTTAACCTATAGTTTAAGAATATTAATTTTAACCTAAGGTTTGATTAATATGACTGATATTGATGGTGATATTTATTATATTATAAGGTTTAGATAGACCCAATAAGAAAGTAACACTTGTCATGTGTATGTTTAATGATAATTAAGTATTTTTGAGGAATAAGTTTATTAAGATCAATATTTGAATATCCTAGGGTCTGTCAGCAGCTTTGAAATCTTTAGAGGACTTAGTCAAGGCTGTTTACTCAATTCAAATTAGGCTGAAAATGTGCAATTTCGTGTTTAAATATTCAGCGTATGCCGATATATCGCAGCTATAGGGGCGATATATCGCAATACGAGGATACGAAAAACACGTAACTTCGCACGACCAACTCGACGAGCCTCGGGCATATTAGCCCAGGCGATATATTGGCTCCTTTGAATAATTTTTTAATGTTTTTGAAACGGAGCTTAATTTAATCTTTAAACCTCTTGATAAGTCCAGCATCTTTCTGACCGAGTCTTCAGCCTCTGCTGAACGATAATTCAAATATTTTTCAATTAAAAAGCCATTATTTTATTCGATTTAAATGAAGATCTTTTCATTCTTTAACTCTATAAATAGGACCTAGTACCCAGCCATTTATTCATTCATCAAGCTAAGTTCAGATTCTGCAAGCTGCTAGGTTATTTTTGAGTGCTTAAACACTTGGGTTGGGAATATAAGCTTTAACTTTATAAGCTTAGTAAACACTCGGGAAGTAAGGTTCATAGTATTTTCGGTTTGAGGTGTAGTTCGGTCATAGAAGCATAAAGGTATTCCAAATTCTAGTTCATTTCTGTATTGTTTCCTTAAGTTCTTATAGTTTTCTACTCAACATCCTAACTTTATTCTTTATTCTTGGTTAGGAAATCTAAGATCTTGAACATAAGGTTCTTTGTAAGTATCTTTCGATGGTATAGTTCTTTCATTATTTTCATCCCTTTTTCTTTAAGTATACTCACCTTCCTTTGATGGTTTTTAGGAGTGTCCGAAGGTCCCAAACCTGTTCACATATCCCGGTATATTTGGTAAGGAAAATAGGATAGGATATTATATGTTATGCTATATGTTAGCTTATGATTTATGTGTTATGTTATGTTATGTATAGACTTGGGCATATGAATTGTATAACTAACAAGCCCCAATAAATTTATGGGCATATGACTTGCTTAGCTAGCAAGCCCCGCAAATCTAATGGGCATATGACTTGTTTAGTTTACAAGCCCCAAGTAATAATGGCCATTATAGTATATGTGGTATATGTTTATTGATATGTGGTATATGTTGCGATATGAATTTTATGTATATGATTTACGTGTTAGGTTTTCCTTGCTGAGCATTAGGCTCACTCCTTTATGTTTATATGTGCAGGAAAATAGCTTTGGTGGCGGGAAAGGTTCTTGGAAGCTTGGGGATGTGTATTGAGGCGGAATGGAATCATTGGACCGAGCGTTCGATTCGAGGATGAAGTCTCTTTAATTATGGTTTTCTATGTATTTTTCCGCAATTGGTTGTAATAAGTTTTAATTAAGTTTTCATTATGTCAAAGTTATGTTTTGTTTCAAACAATGGGATCCCAATTTCCTACTTATGAATTTTATATAGTTTTAAACCTTTACCTTACAGTTCTGAAATAAAGATATGTTATTTCAAATGTATGTTTTCGTAAGATTAGTATAGAAGTTAGTAATGGTCCAAAGTCTAGAGTAGTCGGGTCATTACAATATGCATCCTCTTATCCATAGCTACCATTTATGATTATGAGATATGGTAGATGGACGCCAAGACAACTTTCCTAAATGGCTCTCTTAATGAGAGTATCTATATGGTACAACCAGAAGGGTTTGTGAAGAAAGTGGAAGAACATAAGATGTGTAAGTTTCTCAAATCCATTTATGGATTGAAACAAGCGTCTAGATCTTGGAACATCAACATTGATGAGATGATTAAAACATATGGCTTCAAACAGAATGTCGACGAAGCATGTGTATATAAATCTATAAAAGGTAAAGTGGTGGTTTTATTATTTATTTGTGTGGATGAGATTCTTCTCATCGAAAATGATGTAGGGACACTTTCAAAGGTAAAGAAGTGGTTAGCTGAAAAGTTCCAAATGAAATATTTGAGCAAAGCGAGCTATGTTTTAGAAATCCAAATCCTAAGGGATTGGAAGAACAAGCTCTTGGAACTTTCTCAAGCTAATTATATAGATAAGGTACTTGAAAGGTTCTCAATGTAGAATTCCTAGAAAGGTCAGTTATCAACCAGACATGGAATTATTCTTTCCAAGGAGGAATGTCCAAAGACACCTCACGAAGAAGAGGACATGAGAAATTATCCCTATGCTTCAGCAGTCAGGAGTCTTATCTATGCTAGATTGTGTACTAGGCTCGACATATGCTATGTAATGGGAATTTTAAGTCGATATCAATCAAATCCTGGTTTGGAACACTGGATTGCAGTAAAACACATTCTCAAGTATCTTTAGAGAACAAGAGATTATTTGCTTGAATATTCAAGGGGTAAGTTAAACCCTACTGGATAGACTGATTCTGATTTCCAATCAGACGAAGTCAGTCGTAAGTCAACGTCTGGGTCAGTGTTTACTCCTAGTAGAGGAGATGTAGTCTGGAGAAGTATTAAACAATCCAGCATTGTAGTTCAACCATGGAAGCCAAGTATATAGTCTTTTGTGAAGCAGCTAAGGAAGCAGTTTGACTTAGGAAGGTCTACACTTATCTAGAAGTAGTTCCAGATATGGAGAAGCCACTAAATTGTACTGTGACAGTAATGGAGCAGTAGCTAACTCTAAGGAATCTAGAAGCCACAAAATAGAAAAGCATATTGAAATGAAATACCATATGGGTATAGAGATTGTGCTTCAAGGTGATGTGATAGTTATGAAGATAACATCATAACAAAACTTGGCAGACCCGTTCACCTAGACACTTCTTGTAAAATCATTTATGGGTCATGTTCGCAATATGGGATTGAGAGAGATGCATCACTTGCTTTCAGGGCAAGTGGGAGATTGTTAGGGTTTATGCCCTAAAAGCATGTGAAAATACATTTTATTTATTCAAATAAAATTAAAATTTTATTATATTCGAAAGTTATAATTATTGTTTGAATAATTTGTATAAATATCAGAAAATTTCATATTCATTTATGAGAATATGATCTTGTATGTGTACTTGAGAATTAAGATCATGTATAATGAATAAAATAGTCAAGAACGTATTAAAGTACATAATTTTTAATGAATGATTGCTAGTGCATTTTATTAAGAATATGGGATGTGAATAGTCTAGAATCGGACTACTTAAGTGGATAGTCTTCTTGGTAAAGGTGATGTATATAATAGTGATTATATATGACAGGACCGATGTGAATTAGTTATCTTTATAAACTTATCGTATACCATAAAGATTTAATTCATATATTAAAAGATGATCATTTGTAGATCAGTCTAAAGTCTGAGTTATCATGAACTCTTATTTATGTTTATTGGATTTTTTTATTCATTCGTTAAGGTCTCTTGATATAATGAGGCTAATGACTTTTGTTTTGGAGATTCAATATCATGAATGGATGGGAACATGATTTTACAATAAAGGAAATCATGCTTTCCTAAGTGATCGAATATTGGTTCCCTTAAGGGTTAATTCTGGGATTGAATAGTTATTGAGCTCAAATATATGATATGATTATAGATTAATTATTCACTGGTGAATTAATCGTACTTAAGGAACAAGAGGTATTTATAAAGGTAAAATAGTAATTTTGACCAGCTCTAATTAGCGAACCAATAAATGGAGGGTAGAACTGTTGGGAAAACTTATACAGGATCTTGTGTATTTTCATGTAAATCATATATTAAACATATTAATATAAGATAACGTAGCACATGTTTCTAAAATTGAATTCAAACAGAAATAATGATAAGAATACTTACATTATACGTAGCGAAATGAATGAGTCATCCCTTCAGTTTCTCTAACCCTTGTATTCATTCTGTTGAAGAGTATTACCAAGATACTGAAGCGTTCTTCAATTTTCTTCACAGCCTTCCAAAGTATTCTTAGAATCACCTAGACTAGGGTGAGAAATTCTCAACACATGAGATAGATACAGATAGAAGACGAGAAAATAATATTGAAGCTTAGAAAAGGACTTATGTTTGTAGAGCGAATCTAAAACTTACTAGATCTTCTGATTTTTTGTCAGATAATCTTTCTGTAATCTTTTTTATACTCTCTCTTAGCTTTCCTTTTATAGGCTCAATTATGTCACTTATTTAATTAAAAAATCAATAAAATAATAGCCAATAATCACCCTAGGTTGAAATTATCATGGGCTTTAAGCCCGTCAAATTTTTCATTTCATTATAAGCCCAATGGACTTAAAATCAAGGTCTGTATTATAATCTATTGATTTAATTAATCGAATAATTATTTAAATCCTTTATCAAATTATTTATAATTTGAACCTTGATTTAAACTTATTTATTAATTTAGCCACCAATTTATATTAATTAATAAATCTACCATAACTTCTCTTTTCCTTTCTGAATTATATAACTTTGTAAAACTATCCAAAATTGGCCAGGTCAACTTTGATAATTAAATAAATTAATTGAGACTGTTGACGCAGTTTTTTGCCAACGGTGTATTACGTAATTAGCTGGAATAAACTAGTGCTTAAGGACAAATAGTAATAAGAATAATAACTCTTCAGGATGCTTAGAATGATATAGCAAGAGCACTCGTTCCTTTTTTACGTGGTTCGGAGGCTAAAATCCCCCTAGTCCACGAGTCAATATTATTACTGTATATATCTCTCTATATTTTGACAGAGTATTTTCATTACACAGAGAAAAACCCACCCCTTTCCTATCCCAGGTCTTGGTATTTATAGAAGAACCATCCCAGGATAGGTGTAGGGGTCATCATGTGAATACCCATCATTATTTGTGACCTGTCTTGCACAAATAATGAATATTACAATATATATTAAGGTATGATATAATCATTACGTAAAATTGATCATGGGTCATCTGGCATAATTGGACATGTGATGCTTGATCATGCACGTTTATGTTATGTGTCCGAGAATTCAGGGGTACGGACATGTAATGTCTGACCACGCACGTTTATAAATAACATATCCAGGTTTATAAAGACTCCTGGATATGGCAGATTTTCAGAGTACCACGACCTGAACATAACGCCAGGTCGTGCCCAGGACGCTGTGTTTTATATCCATCTCCAGCTCGTACCTTAATGCTTCGTATTCCTCAGCTCATGTTATTACCTGGGGGGCCACACTGCCTTCGCAGAAGAAATATCAACTTGTGGGTCCTTTAGTACTGTTCTTAGCTAGCCAACTATACTCGAGCTGCATAAAAGACCCGGGATGAATATCAAGGCGTACAAAGACTATCTAGATGATTTTATCCAAAGTACAGCGAGGACCATGGGCCTACGAAATCAAGATCCAATAAGTTATCATATGTAACGTCCTCTTAATCTAGGACAGTTACACTATATACTTTAAATAGTGTCAGATTTGCTAACCAAGTCATTTGGTTTAAAATGTGTAACTAAGGTTAATGTCAAAGGTTATGGTTAAAATTTTGGTCAAAAGAAACACTGACTTTTATTTAAGAAGTTCCATACAGATATGGGATCCCAAAATATTACAACTAAAATTTTTAAAAGGTTTATATACATCAAAAGTTACATTCAGCCAGCCTAAGTGGAAAAACAAGGCTACAACCCTAGTTCCTCTGAGATATCCCTGGCCGTGGTGGTTGAGCAACCGTATATGTACATGCCGCCACTGAAGCTCTCCAACTCATGGCTGGTCAAGATTTCATTTCCCCTTACCTACACCACAAAGCACATGTGAGCCAAGGCTCAACAAGAAAACTCAACATGTGCATAAACAGAAAATATAAACTTCTAGATACTTATCTAGCTTGCCCAACTATAATAATAACCTACATAAATAGTCATTCAGTTACGAACAAGTGGTCATTGGACCAATTAAAGGCTACTGCCCTAAACAGTTGGCCATAGATCCAACCACGGAGCCTATGCCCTAGCTATGTGACCATAGAGTCACTTGGGGCTCTCGCCCATAGCTTCGAGTAACTAACCATAGAGCTTGCCCAACCCCTTGGTTTACCAACGACCATAGAGTCGGCCAAATGTAATAGTACGTTGCTGATTTCGGCCTAAGCCTTTTGACCAACGCATAATGCGCTATTGTCATCCTAGACTAATAAGTCAAGCCCTGATCCAGGAATAGAAACCTCAGTACTGAAACAGATATGGATAGACATATCCCAAAAAAATACGCACGTATGCATGCTAATTACATAACACTATCGAATAATCATTCTCACAATACTAATCATACATATTTAATGGGGCCTCATGCCCTAACCACAGAATTCATACAACAATCATAAAACACTTAAGCAAGTAACATCCAACATGTGAAGCGATAGCTTAAATATAATTGTCCTCGAGGCCCAAGCCCTAGTCATGATAATTGACAACAGTCATGCCAAGCCCTAATCACATATAACACGTATTGGGTGCAATTTTCTTACCCCAGGTCCAAGTAAAGTATAAATAAGAATGACCCTCAAGCACGATCCTGGTTACGAGCCCCTAGCGATAACCTAGTGACAACCATAATATAGGATTCCATCAATAACAAGTAAATAAAGGCTTCCAGACCGAGTCCTAGCCTCCGGGGCCTTAAGTTCCACTATACCAGGTAGCGAAATCGTTCCGAGCCTTAAGAAAAAGGTTCCCATTTTTAAAAGCTTACTAAGGCCAAAAATGCTCAGGCGGGCCACGACCTGGCCCTGGGGGTCGCAACGCGCCCCTCCTATCCGAGAGCCTCCCCTGCGGGCCACGACTCACCCTTGATGGTTATGGCACGCCCCCCAGACAGAGACCTCCCAAGGCCTTGGGTTCAGGCTGAGTCGCGGCCCTTCAAGAACACAGTCGCAACTTGGCCCCTCGAACCCAGAATTTTCATACTTTGCAGCAGCCAAATCCAATCCAAACTAACCCAAACTCACCCCAAAACCATAATTCAATTATCACACTAGTTTTTTTTTTTGATCAAGAAAAGGAATATTATATTGATCAACCAACAGATACAAACAAAGGCCGAAGTAGATAACTCCCCCTTAATTACAAGCTAGAGAAAAAATGAATCATCAACTTCTCCCTCAAGTTCAGACTTTTAGATCTCAGACTAAAGCTATGGACTCTGGCTTTAACCGAATCTTTAATAAGCTTATCAATATGGGACACAGAAAAACAGCAATTTTCCAACCAGCAATTGTTTATGTTTATCCAAATGTAATACACTGAAGCAGCCAATGTGGCTGAAACAACCCGAGACAAGCCATCATTTCTGGGCTCAATCAGCCAGCTACGCCAATTCTGGAAGTTCCCAGGCCAAATTAAATCACCCAGCCATTCAGCTACTGCTTGAAGAACTTTTTGAGACAGCAGACAATCAAAGAATAAGTGAGCATGGCTTTCCAATTCTGACTCACAAACCGAGCAATATTGAGATAGAACAGAGATATTGCAGTGTTGCAGTAAGTCTCTGGTAAGGAGCTTCTGATGAAAAGCCTGCCAAAGTATGAATCTATGCTTGGTCACTGAGAGTTTGCACCAGATTGTCTTCATACCAGTTCTTGGGGAACCAGGAATGGACAGAAGATACAGCTTACTCAACTTGAGTTTCCCCATACAAACAGCTGCATTCATAATCGAATCAGACAAAAATTTGCTCATCTTAACTAGCTTTTTCCAGTACCAGCTAGCATCTTGCTGCAATACATAATCCCAAATCCGGACACATTTTAAATAGATGCAATTCACCCATTTAACCCAAAGGCTGTCCTGTTTTGAAGTGATAGCCCAAATGAATCTAGCAAGATTAATTTTATTCCAGAGAACTCCCTCTTTAAAACCTAAACCACCATAGGACTTAGGTCTACAAACATGGTCCCAAGAAGCAAGATGAAGTTTACTTCTAGTACCATTACCACCCCATAAGAAGATTCTACAAAGGCAGTCAATTTCTTTGATTACTTTCTGAGGAAGAAGAAAAATGCTCATCCAAAAATTCCTTATCCCCATTAAAACTGACTGAATGAGTTGCACACGCCCAGCATAAGACAAGTTACGGCTGGCCCAACCATGTAATCTTTGCCTAATTTTTCAAATTATGAGGTCACAGTCCATAGCTTTCCATTTTGTAGGCCTCAAAGGCATACCAAGATACACTAAAGGAAACTTCCCTTCAGTCATATTGGTAAGACTCAGTAGTTTCTCCTTCTCAGCGATAGAAATACCCCCAAAGTAAATGTGAGACTTAGTATGATTAATGCTCAGACCAGTAGCTGCTGAAAAGGATCTAAAAATCTGATGCATGATCTGAATAGAACTAGCAAGGGCTTTACACATGTGAAGTAAATCGTCCGCAAAGCAAAGGTTAGTTATGTTCAAAGTCTTACAAAGCGGATGATACCTAAAGTTCTTGTCTTTAGCAGCCCCATGTAGAGCTCGCGTGAGGTATTCCATAACTAGAACAAAGAGAAGGGGAGAAATGGGGTCACCTTGGCGCAGCCCCTTACCACCCTTAAAGTTACCATGGAGTTGACCATTCATAAGAATGCAATATGAAGAGCCTCTCAAACAAACCATTATGCATTTAATGAATCTGCCAGGGAACTTGTAAGCATTCAGCAGGTTCTCAAGAAAATCCCAGTCAATAGAATCATAGGCTTTGCTAAGATCTATCTTCATTAAGCACCGAGGAGAAACTCGTTTACGATTATAGCCTTTAAGAAGATCTTGAAGAATAAGAATATTATGAGCAATAGATCTATTCTTAACTAAAGCTCCTAGATTTTGATTAATCAACTTGGGAAGTATAGGAATCAACCTATTACAAAGCATTTTAGAAATGCATTTGTAAAGGGTATTACAGCAAGCTATTGGTCGATATTCTGAGGCATTTGAAGGTTGGCTGACTTTAGGAATAAGAGCTAATATTGTATTGTTCAAAGCCTTCGAAATGCATCCTATGTCAAAGAATTCAATCACTTCTGTGGCCACCTCTTTCCCTATGACAGACCATAGACTCTTGTAAAAACCAGCACCAAATCCGTCCGGTCTAGGGCTCTTAACTGCCTTAATACTAAACATGGTTGTTTTGACGTCTTGGTAAGTGAACAGTTTAATAAGGTCAATTTGGTCATCAAGGCTAAGAATAGGACCTGAATACACAACTGAGGGCTCAATAAGACCAGAAGCTACACTAGATCCGCCTAAAAAAGTCTGAAAGTGCTGAGTAAAATGACTAATTACCTTTTGATAATCACAATAGTTCTAACATCTTCCCAGCAACAAAAGCCAACAAAATACAGTCTTAAAACTCATCAAAACATCACTTTCAATTCTTGAACTAAGTTAATCCCGAGGCTCGAGGTACAAAAACGTCCCCGAGGGCAAAATTGTCAAATTCCTCAATATTCCCTCCTAATCTCACTAAATTCAAATATATTCCCAATTATTTATTTCCATTACCCGATAACCCAATTAAATGCCTAATACCCAAAATACCCCTTGACTCGCCCTGAGTCGGGTATTTGGTCCCGTTGTGACTTTCCCGCTAACTTGCTCCTTAGGATTGCCTCGTGTCGAGTAACCCAAATAAACCCACATAATAATGTGGTCCCGCACATATATCACATATATGCACATAAATATACTACTATGCCCGCAACGGGCCAAATTTCTAAGATTTCTCGTCTAATAAGAAACGGTCCCACATGCATATTTAATACAACTAAACATGTACAAGTAGTCATTTTATCACATAATTACAAGTAAATATAAAAAATGAGCATATAAGTCCCTATATTGCCATCCTGGCCCCCTAATCAAGGCCCTAAGCCTTATTAGGTAATTTTGGGACATTACAACTATCCCCTCCTTACAGAAATTTTGTCCTCGAAATTTTACCTGAACAGCTCGGGATACTGAGCTCGCATATCTGCCTCCAGCTCCCAGGTTGCCTCCTCGACCTTGTTGTTCCTCCACAGTTCTTTAACT
Source organism: Humulus lupulus (assembly GCF_963169125.1). Lineage (NCBI taxonomy): Eukaryota > Viridiplantae > Streptophyta > Magnoliopsida > Rosales > Cannabaceae > Humulus > Humulus lupulus. The sequence goes on from NC_084796.1 coordinate 113,802,509, forward strand.
AAAGGTATTGTCTTGTTCCTCAAGAGCTTGTCCTTCCTGTCTAAAATCTAAACTGGCTTCTCTTCACAAGACAATTCTGTCTCCAGTTCCAGATCCTCATAACTCAGTACATGAGTTCCATTCCTCAGCATGGAAATATGGAATACGTTATGCACACTAGACAGTGCTGGGGGCAAGACCAACCTATAGGCCACCTGCCCAATCCTCTCCAAGATCTCAAACAGTCCCACACATCTAGTGCTCAGATTGCTCTTCTTCCCGAATCTTATCACCCCTCTCAGAGGTGAAACCCTAAGAAAGACATAATCTCCCACTTGGAACTCTACGTTCCTCCACCTTTGTAACGACCCAAATTTTCTAATAAGGCTTTGGGCCTTGATTAGTGTGCCTGGAGGTCAATAGGTAAATTATTGTTATAATATGTGAATTTTATGTAAATATGTGATAGAGATGCATGTTTAGTTGAATTAAATATGCATGTGGGCCCCGTTCAGATATTAGGGGTAAGTTTGTAATTTTAGCTCGTGATATGTTTGTGATATATCTGTGTAGCACGATCCGAGACAGTCCTAGGGAGCAGTTAGCCAAAAAGTCACAACAGGGTTAAATATCCAACTCGGGGTGAGTCGAGGGATATTTCGGGTATTAGATCTCTTATGGGGTTATCGAGTTATAGAAATAAATATTTGGAGATATATTTGAGGTTAGAATGTCTAGGAGGGAATATTGGGGAAATTTACCATTTTGCCCTCGGGGACATTTTTGGTACCCCGAGCCTTGAGGTAACCTTAAACCTTAGGTTAAATAAAACAAAACAAATGAAATATTGGGAAACCTGGAGAAACTGACTTAAGCCTCAGCCTTTCTCTCTTTCTTTTTCAAAACCCCACTAAGGGGGAAACCTTGAGGAAATGAGTTAGGAAATTCAGAGATTCAAGCTGGAGCTTTGGAGAATTGAAGCTTGGAACCTAGAAGATTAGCTTAGAAGCATAATTTAGCAAAGGTAAGCTTAAATCTTAGTAGTTTGTACTAAATAGGTGCTGGAATATATTTTCAGAGTTTGCATGTTAGCTAAGTTTAGATTTGTTCTTGATTGCTTGGCTGAATTTTGGGGCTAGTCTTTGTTAGGTTTTGATGCTGAGATTGTGTTAGAACCTATGTGATAATTAGTCTGGACTGTTGGCTTGATTTTGGGGGTAATTGGACTGGATTTTGAGGTGAAAATAATGAGTTTTTCTGAGTTCGAGGGGTTGGGCCGCGGCTCTGTTCTTACTGAGCCGCAGCCCCTTTGAACTTGGGGCGTCAGGAATTGGAGGCGCCCCGCGGCGCCCTTCAGGAAGGGTCGCGGCACGTGTGGAAAATTTTTAGGCAAGGCCTCGGGTTGAGCTGGGGGCCGTAGCATGAGTCCCTAGGGTCGCGACGCATAAGGTACTTTTGGGTATTTTAAGAGGTTTTAAGCTCGGGAATTCACTAGTTAAGGCTCGGGATGGATTTTATCACCCGGATTGATAGAATTCAAAGCCCCGGAGATTAGAATTATGGTTTGAGGTTATTTATTGGATTAGAGTTTGATAGGTGGATACTGTTAATGTGTTGTGACTAGGGCTTCGGCGAGGCTCGGACTAGGGAACTGTTCTCGGGACATCGGTGCTTGGAAAGCTCGGGATGCAGGTAAGAAAACCACTATTCCCATAGAGTTTGTATGCAAGGCAGAGCCCTATATGATTGTATTGCAGGGCGTAGCCCTTTCATTGAATTTGTTCATAGTCAGTATATGCTTTATTATCCTATGAATGGAAATGTGTAAATGTTCAGCAAGAGTCGAGAGCGGCGCAGGCCGAGGTCGGCAAGGCCGGGAATAGTGTTAGGCACGTGGAGTGCAAGGCCGAGTGCGGCAAGGGGTCGGGTGCAGCGTTTAGCACGAGTAGTGCGAGTTGCCAGGGCGAGACCCTAAAGGATACCTGGGATATGAATCCAGCGCCTGGTAAAGTGCCTGGGACAGCATGGCCGTATGTGTTTAGCCTATTGATGGCCTGTTTATATGCTAAGTGTTTGTTTTGCATATGTTTTCTGCTTGTGAGGGTTTTCTTGTTGGGCTTCGGCTCACGGGTGCTCTGTGGTGCAGGTAAGGGCAAGGGAAAAGTCGACCAACCATGAGTACGGAGAGCGTGAGGCGGCGCGTACATGTATGGCCTGCCTGGCTACCACAGCCAGTGGTTTTGAGAGATGATTGTATCAAAACATAGATTCTGTCGTCTAGCCGACTTTGTTGTACTTATATGCTGTAAATATTTTTAAAACAGTATTTTGGGATCCCAAATGTTAAATACTTTATGATTTTTAGTATATGGAATTATTTCCAAAGTATATAACTCTGTTTATGATTTAATTACGCTTTTGTCCTAAAACCTCGACTAGCGAGTTAAATGCACGTTTTAAACTCACTTACTAACGGCTCTAAGGAAGTAGGGCGTTACAACTTGGTATCAGGGCGAGCCAAGGTTTATAGTTCTGGAGATTGACCGAACATGTACGCTTGCTGTCAGTAACAAGCTCGATTCAAGGTTGGTTGGTATGATTGACTGATATGATTGGATATGTGCTTGAATGCCCTGTTTGCCTGCTTATTTTATATAGAGCATGAGGAATGAGTTAATGTATGCGTGATGCCAGGGCATGGCCCGTTGTATGTTATATGCTTTCTGTATGTTATGTGAATTACTGTTTGTGGTTGGCTGATGTGATTGGGAGGTGGTTTTGGATGTTGGTATCATGCCTGATGAGCAGCGTCGTTGGTTCCAGGCATATTTGTTGAGATGCCTCGAGAATCATCTAAACTCCGCGGCAGTAGGGTCGAGGATGAGAACCAGGGTCAGGACCCTCCACCTACCCCATAGAATTGGCAAGAGATGTTTGCCGAAATGGAAGTAAGACTGCAACGAACAGAGGAAAAGCTTCGACAGTTGAGGTAGCAGGCCCCACCACAGGTCACTGGGTTGTCAGTTCAGCAGGTTGTGGCGCCAGTGCCGGTTCAACCTATTATGGAGAGCAGGTGGGAACCTTTGTATGAGAGGTTCAGGAAACAGCATCCTCCCACCTTTGAAGGTGGATCAGACCCACTGCAAGCAGAGCAGTGGATAAATATGATTTCCTCAATTCTAGATTTTATGAGGGTTGAGGGAAATGAGAGGGTAGCTTGTGCTAGCTATATGTTCAGAGAGGATGCCCGCATCTGGTGGGATGTGGTAGTTCAAAGAAGGAACGTAACAGTTATGACTTAGGAGGAGTTCAGAAACATATTCAATGAAAAGTATTACAGTATTGCAGTTTGAGCTGCGAATGTTGACGAGTTCATCAACCTAACTCAGAATCGGTTGACCGTGACTGAGTATGCTTTGAGATTTGACAGATTGGCGAAGTTTGCGCCAGATTTAGTGCCGACTGATGCGGCAAGAAGAGACAGGTTCATACAGGGTTTGAATGTTATGATCGCCCATGATGTAAAGATTACCTTGGATCCAGAAACTACTACTTATGCTCAGGTTGTAGACAAGGCCCTTACAGCTGAGGGGGTCGAAGACCAGATCTGGAAGGAAAGCGATGTTAGGCGCGATGCCAGGAGGATAGTGCCTCCTTTTATTGGATCCAGTCGGGGTGGTGGCTCTAGTGAGCAGAAGAGGAAGGCCCTAGATTCCTTTGTTCCTCCAAGTTCAGATCGAAGGGTACGAAGTGCTTTTGCTGGCCGTCAGGGCGGATGTGACAATTGGAGGAGTTTTCCAGTGTGTCCACGGTGCAGACGTCGACACCAGGGTGAGTGCAGGATTAGGGCCTACTTTTTCTGTGGGAGTGTCAGTCATCTGAAGAGGGACTTCCCTCAAGTCAAGAAAGAGGAGCTGAAGCAGAGTGACAGTCTCGCTCCTGCCAGAGTATTTACTTTGACTCAGACTAAGGCGGAGGCTAGCCCCTCGGTTGTGACAGGTCAAATTTCTAGTGCTGGATCCTCTTTTACTGCATTGTTTGATTCGGGAGCTACTCATTTGTTTGTGTCTGCTAGAGTGATAGATCAGATGTGTAGACCTAGTGTGTTGTATGCTAGGGGTTTTCAGACTTTATTGCCAACTGGGGAACTGGTAGTCTCCAAGAGATGGATTAGAGCTTTACCAGTAGAGGTAGATGGTAGGGAGTTGTTTGCTGATCTGATTGAGCTTGCGATGGATGACGCCGACATGATTCTAGGGATGGATTGGCTATTGAAGTATGGGGCGACAATTGACTACAAGCGCAGGATGGTGACCTTTGAACCTGAAGGGGAGGTACCCTTTGTATTTGTGGGGACAGCTAGTGGACCGCGGTTACCTATGATTTAAGCATTGAAGGCTAGAGACTTGATGCAGGAAGGTTGCATAGGTTTCCTAGTGAGCATTGTGGATACCTCTAGGGTGGTGTCAGTTGAACCGGGTGAGACTAGATTGGTGTGTGAGTTTCAGGATTTGTTTCCAGCAGATCTGCCAGGATTGCCACCGCAGCGGGAGATTGATTTTGTTATAGAGTTGGCACCGGGGGCGGAGCCAGTATCTAGGACACCTTATAGAATGGCTCCAGCGGAGTTAAAAGAGTTGAAGATTCAGTTGCAGGAGTTACTTGATTTGGGGTTCATCAGACCGAGTTTTTCGCCATGGGGTGCTCCAGTGTTGTTTGTCAAGAAGAAAGATGGATCTCTTAGGATGTTTATTGATTACAAGGAGTTGAATAAGTTAACCATTAAGAACAAGTATCCATTGCCTAGGATCGACGATTTATTTGATCAGTTACAGGGAAGAACAGTGTTTTCCAAGAAAGTCCTCCGATCAGGTTACCATCAGTTAAGGATTAAAGAGGAGGACATACAAAAGACCGCTTTCTGAACAAGGTATGGACATTATGAATTCCTGGTTATGTCCTTTGGATTAACCAATGCCCCAGCAGCTTTTATGGATATGATGAATAGGGTTTTCAAGGATTACTTGGATAAGTTCGTGATTGTGTTCATCGATGATATCTTGGTGTACTCTCGGTCGAAGACAGAGCATGAGCAGCATCTGCGGTTTGTTTTACAGCGGTTAAGGGAGCATACGTTATATGCTAAGTTCAGTAAGTGCGAGTTTTGGTTACCGTAAGTTACATTTCTGGGCCATATCATCAGTAAGGAGGGGATTCTAGTTGACCCAAGTAAGATCGAGGCAGTCAGAGATTGGCTTAGACCGAGTAATGTTCCTGAAGTGAGGAGTTTTCTGGGTTTAGCGGGATATTATCGGTGGTTCGTTGAGGGGTTCTCCAGAATAGCTACGCCTTTGACATAACTGACAAAGAAGAAGACAAGGTATGTCTAGACGGGCAGATGTGAGAACAGTTTCAAGGAGTTGAAACGGCGACTGATCACCGCGCCAGTGTTAAGTTTGCCGACAGATAATGAAAAGTTTGTGGTTTGTTGTGATGCATCCAGATAGGGTTTGGGGTGTGTGTTGATGCAAGCTAGTAAGGTGTTAGCTTACGCATTGAGACAGTTAAAGGAGTATGAGCAGAGATATCCCACACACCATCTGGAGTTGGCAGCAGTGGTATTCGCACTTAAGATTTGGAGACATTATCTTTATGGTGAGAAGTGCGAGATATACACCGATCATAAGAACTTGAAGTATTTCTTTACCCAGAAGTATCTGAATATGCGCCAGAGACGGTGGTTGGAGTTGGTTAAGGATTATGATTGTGATATCCTATACCATCTGGGAAGGCTAATGTAGTGGCTGATGCATTGAGTCAGAAAGGACCAGAACAGTTGTTTAGTTCGAGACAGATATCTGATAAGCTAGTCGAGGAGATAACTAGAGTGGGTATAGATTTGGTGGTTGGCCGGTTAGCCAACATCACTCTTCAGTCTACACTTCTTGAGAGGATCAAGGAGGCGGAGGGGAAAGATTCCCAGTTGAGAGGTCACAGAGAGAATTTCTTAGTCGGAGCGACTAAGGACTTTTCTATTTCAGAGATGGGGTTACTGAAGTACAAGGGTCGGATGTGCATTCTGATGGATTATGATATCCGGCGGGAGATCTTAGATGAGTTGCATACCACTCCTTATTCCTTGTACCCTGTTACAACGAAGATGTACCAGGATTTGAGAGGTTTGTATTGGTGGTCGGGCATGAAGAGGGATGTGGTGGATTATGTGGCCAAGTGCTTATTTGTCAGTAGGTCAAGGCTGAACATCAGAGGCCAGTGGGGCTGCTGCAGCCTCTAGGGATTCCAGAATGGAAGTGGGAAGATATTACCATTGACTTTGTGGTTGGTTTGCCAAAAACTGTGGGACAGCATGACTCGATGTGGGTAATTGTGGATAGGAATACTAAGTCCGACCACTTTTTGCCTATCAGGAAGACTTATACTGTGGAGCAGTATGATGAGTTATATATGAAGGAGATTTTTCGACTTCATGGGGCTCCGAGGTCGATAGTATCTGACAGGGACCCCACCTTCACTTCCAAGTTTTGGGAGAGTCTACAGAAGGCTATGGGTACGTAGTTGTAGTTTAGTACCATTTATCATCCTAAGGCAGATGGACAGTCTGAGAGGACGATTCAGATATTGGAGGACATGTTGTGAGCCTATATGCTAGATTTTGGGGGATCGTGGAGTAAGTATCTCCCTTTGATCGAGTTCTCATACAACAACAGCTATCAAGCGACGATCGGGGTGGCTCCGTATGAGATGCTTTATGGAAGGAAGTGCAGATCACCTATCCATTGAGATGAAATAGGTGAGAGGAGTTATTTGGGTCCAGAGATGGTTCAGAGGACCAATGAGGCGATTGAAAAGATTAGAGCACGAATGCTCGCCTCCCAGAGTCGTCAGAAGAGTTATTCAGACCTGAAACGCAGGAGCGTGGAATTTCAGGTTGGTGATCATGTGTTTCTTAAGGTTTCACCGTTGAGGGGAGTGAAACGGTTTGGTGTTTGGGGCAAGCGGAGCCCTAGGTTTGTTGGCCCCTTCGAGATTCTGGAACGGGTTGGAGAGGTAGCTTACAGACTAGCGATGCCTCCAGCTTTATCAGGGGTTCATGATGTTTTTCATGTGTCCATGCTCCGGAAGTATGTGTCAGATATGACGCACGTTCTGAGTTATGAGAATTTGGAGCTAGATCAGAATTTTTCCTATGAGGAGAAACCGGTTCAGGTTCTTCACCAGAAGGATAAAGTCTTGCGGAGCAAGACCATCGCCTTGGTGAAAGTGTTGTGGAGGAACAGCAAAGTTGAGGACGCGACGTGGGAACTTGAATCAGAGATTAGGGAGCGGTATCCCGAGTTGTTCAGGTAATTTCGCGGACGAAATTTATGTAAGGAGTGGATAGTTGTAACGACCCAAATTTGCTAATAAGGCTTTGGGCCTTGATTAGTGTGCCTGGAGGGCAATAGGTGAATTATTGTTATAATATGTGAATTTTATGTAAATATGTGATAGAGATGCATGTGTTAGTTGAACTAAATATGCATGTGGGCCCTGTTTGGATATTAGGGGTAAGTTTGTAATTTTAGCTTGTGATATGTTTGTGATATATCTGTGTAGCATGATCCGAGACAGTCCTAGGGAGCAGTTAGCCAGAAAGTCATAACGGGGTTGAATATCTGACTCAGGGTGAGTCGAGGTGTATTTCGGATATTAGATGTCTTATGGGGTTATCGGGTTACGGAAATAAATATTTGGAGATATATTTGAGGTTGGAATGTCTAGGAGGGAATATTGGGGAAATTTACCATTTTGCCCTCGGGGACGTTTTTGGTACCCCGAGCCTTGAGGTAACCTTAAAGCTTAGGTTAAATAAAACAAAACAAAGGAAATATTGGGAAACTTGGAGAAACTGCCTTAAGCCTCTGCCTTTCTCTCTTTCTTTTTCAAAACCCCACTAAGGGGGAAACCTTGAGGAAATGAGTTAGGAAATTCAGAGATTCAAGCTGGAGCTTTGGAGAATTGAAGCTTGGAACCTAGAAGATTAGCTTAGAAGCATAATTTAGCAAAGGTAAGCTTAAATCTTAGTAGTTTGTACTGAATAGCTGCTGGAATATATTTTCAGAGTTTGCATGTTAGCTAAGTTTAGATTTGTTCTTGATTGCTTGGCTGAATTTTGGGCTAGTCTTTGTTAGGTTTTGATGCTGAGATTGTGTTAGAACCTTTGTGATAATTAGTCTGGACTGTTGGCTTGATTTTAGGGGTAATTGGACTGGTTTTTGAGGTGAAAATGATGAGTTTTTCTGGGTTCGAGGGGTTGGGCCGCGGCTCTGTTCTTGCTGAGCCGCAGCCCCTTTGAACTTGGGGCGTCAGGAATTGGAGGTGCGCCGCGGCGCCCTTCAGGAAGGGTCGCGGCACGTGTGGGCAATTTTGAGGCAAGGCCTCGGGTTGAGCTGGGGGTCGCGGCATGAGTCCCTAGGGCCGCGGCGCTTGAGGTACTTTTGGGTTTTTAAGAGGTTTTAGGCTCGGGAATTCACTAGTTAAGGCTCGGGATGGATTTTATCACCCGGATTGATAGAATTCAAAGCCCCGGATATTAGAATTATGGTTTGAGGTTATTTATTGGATTAGAGTTTGATAGGTGGATATTGTTAATGTGTTGTGACTAAGGCTTCGGCGAGTCTCGGACTAGGGAACTGTGCTCGGGACATCGGTGCTTGGAAAGCTCGGGACGCAGGTAAGAAAACCACTGTTCCCATAGAGTTCGTATGCAGGATAGAGCCCTATATGATTGTATTGCAGGGCGTAGCCCTTTTATTGAATTTGTTCATGTTCAGTATATGCTTTATTATGCTATGAATGGAAATATGTAAATGTTCGGCAAGAGCCGGGAGCAGCGCAGGCTGAGGTCGGCAAGGCCGGGAATGGCGTTAGGCACGTGGAGTGCAAGGCCGATTGCGGCTAGGGGCTGGGTGCAGCGTTTAGCACGAGGAGTGCGAGTTGCCAGGGCGAGACCCCAAAGGATACCTGGGATATCCTTACGATGTGGACCGCGAGTCCAGGGCCTGGTAATGTGCCTTGGAAGGCATGGTCGTATGTGTTTAGCCTATTGATGACCTGTTTATATGCTAAGTGTTTGTTTTGCATATGTTTTCTGCTTGTGAGGGTTTTCTTGCTGGGCTTCGGCTCACGGGTGCTCTGTGGTGCAGGTAAGGGCAAGGGAAAAGTCGACCAACCATGAGTACGGAGAGCGTGAGGCGGTGTGTACATATTAGGCCTGCCTGGCTGCCACAGCCAATGGTTTTGAGAGATGATTGTATCAAAACCTAGATTTTGTCGTCTAGCCGACTTTGTTGTACTTATATGATGTAAATATTTTTAAATGGTACTTTGGGATCCCAAATGTTAAACACTTTATGATTTTTAGTATATGGAATTATTTCCAAAGTATATAACTGTGTTTATGATTTAATTACACTTTTGTCCTAATACCTCGACTAGCGAGTTAAATGCATGTTTTAAACTCACTTAGTAATGGCTCTAAGGAAGTAGGGCGTTACAACCTTGGTTCTGAATAGCTCTTCTCTCTACTCTGAGATGCGAGCATCCAAGCTCTAATTTTCTCGATATCCTCGGTGGTCCTTTGAACTGCATCAGGACCTAAGTATTTCCTCTCACCCATTTCATCCCAATGAATGGGCGATCTGCACTTCCTACCGTACATCATCTCATAAGGTTCTACCCCAATGGGAGACTGGTAGCTGTTGTTATAGGAAAATTCTAACAAAGGCAAATATTTACTCCAGGACCCTTCAAAATCCAACGCACATGCTCTCAGCATGTACTCCAATATCTGGATAGTCCTCTTAGACTGACCATCGGTATGAGAATGATAAGTTGTGCTGAACTTTAATTGTGTACCCATCGCTCTCTGCAAACTTCCCCAAAACTTGGAAGTAAAGATAGGGTCCCTATCAGACATGATAGACCTCGGAGTCCCATGAAGGTGAACTATCTCTCTCACATAGAGATATACATATTGGCCAACCGTGTAATTCGTCCTCACATGTAGAAAATGAGCTGATTTCTTATATCGATCCATGATGACCCAAATAAAATCATGCTGGCCCACTGCCCTGGGCAACCCTACCTTGAAATCCATCGTGATATCCTCCCACTTCCACTCTGGGATATCCAGAGGCTGCAACAGCCCTGCTAGCCTCTGATGCTTCGCCTTGACTTGCTGATAGGTCGGCACCTTGCCACATATTCAGTCACATCCCTCTTCATCCCAGGCCACCAATATAAGGCTTTCAGATATTGATACATCTTCGTGGTGCCTGTATGTAGAGAATAAGGGGTAGTATGAGATTCATCCAGAATCTCTCATCTGATCCCGGTGTCCATCAGAACGCAAATCCACTCCTTGTATCTCAACAAGCCTATACTTGACACCGTATAGTCCTTAGCTATTCCAGCTAGGATATCCGCTCTAACCTGCCCCAACTGTGGATCATCTAACTGTTTCTCCTTGATTCTCTCCAAGAGAGTAGATTGTAAAGTGACATTGGCTAACTGGCCCACCAATAACTCAATCCATGCTCTAGTCATGTCATCTGCCAATTTCCTCGAAATCTGCCTGGCACTATATAGCTGTCCTGGGCCCTTCCGGCATAAGGCATCTGCTACCACATTGGCTTTCCCAGGGTGATAAAGAATCTCATAATCATAGTCCTTTACCAACTCTAACCAACTTCTTTGCTTCATGTTCAGATCTTTCTGGGTGAAGAAGTATTTTAAACTCTTGTGATCAGTGTATATCTCACACTTCTCACCATACAAGTAGTGTCGCCATACCTTCAATGCAAAAACTACCGCTGCAAGTTCTAAATCATGTGTAGGGTATCTCTACTCATATTCCTTCAACTGACGTGATGCATAGGCAATCACCTTCCTTGCCTACATAAGCACACAATCTAGACCCTGCCTCGAAGCATCACAATAAACTATAAACTTATCTCGATCTATAGGAAGGCTCAAAACTGGAGCGATGATCAAACTCTTCTTAAGCTTCTGAAAGCTGTCTTCACACTTGTCTGACCAAATAAACTTTTGATTCTTGCAAGTTAACTCTGTCAGTGATGATGCAATCTTTGAGAATCCTTCCACAAATGTCTATAATACCCCACCAATCCCAAAAAGCTCATGATCTCTGAAGCATTCTTTGGTCTTGGCCAATCTTTGATCGCCTTAATCTTCGTTGGATCCACCTTAATTCCATCCTTACTGACTATGTAACCCAAGAAAGTCACCTGTGGTAACCAAAACTCACATTTCTTGAACTTTGCATACACCTTGTGTTCTCTCAACCTCTATAGTACCAATCTGAGATGTTGCTCATGTTCTGTCTCCATCAGAGAGTATATCAATATATCGTCAATAAAGACAATCACAAACTGGTCCAAGTAGTCTTTGAACAGCCTGTTCATCAAATCCATAAATGATGTCAGGGAGTTAGTCAACCCAAAAGATATCACCAAAAACTCATAATGACTGTACCTGGTGTGAAGAGTTGTCTTCGGTATATCCTCCTCTCTAATCTTCAGCTAGTGATAACCAGATCGTAGATCTATCTTAGAGAATACTGCGCTCTCATCTATAAGCGCCTTCTCCACAGCCTGTGCATAGGTAGTCAATCTTGGCACAGAAGTAATACGAACATCTCGAGCTATCATAGGTTGTATCCCCTGAAGAAACCTCTCCCTTCTGGTCCCATCAGTGGGCGCCAGATCCCTGACAAACTTTGCCAACCTGTCAAAATTCATAGCGTAATCAGTCACTATCATGTTACCCTGAAGTAATTTGCTGAACTCCTCAGCCTTCACAGCTTTAACTGCGTCGTTATAATATTTCTCATTGAACAGGGTTCTGAACTCTTCCCATTCCATGGTGGTCACTTCTTTGGTCTGGGATACCACCTACCACCATATTCGGCAGTCCTTCCAAAACATATAAGTGGCGCAGGCCACTCTCTTGTTACCACCTACCCTTATGAAATCCAGGATGGTGGTTGTCATGGTCATTCACTACTCAGCCTTCAGTGGATCAGAGCCGCCCTCAAAGACTAGAGGGTGTTGCTTCTAGAACCACTCATACAGGGGTTCCCACCTATCTCCCCTTCCCTGGGGTTGAACCACTGCTGGTACTTCTGGCTGTATTACTGCCAGTATCGTGGCCTGTAGGTTCCCTGCTCGAACCTCTTGCTGTCCCAAGAGGCGTATCTCTTCTTCCTGCCTCTCTAATCTAGCTTGCATGTCTACAAGCAACTGTTGCAAGTTTTTTGGAGCTGGCGGTGGGGCTTGGCCCTTGTCATTCCCTTCACTAGCCTGTAACTCCTCGCCAGCCAATCCCTCTGACCTTTGAGGATTCATATTGTTACTCAATCAACCCTATAGAGATAAAATCGTTCATTAGGTAATTAGTGACTATACCTCTTGCCGCCTAACGGTCCAAGATCAACAGATAACAAACAAGTGCAATGCTAATAAGCGTGCCATCACTCAATATATTCATTCATGGTGCTAATAAGCACTTCCTGATATCCATCAGCAATTAGCAATACACATAAACATATCTAAGCATTTCCACAAGTATAACATAGCTAATAAGCATGTTCATTAATCCTTGCCAATGTTAACAGTGCTAATAAGCATTTCCTAGCCCATATACAAACAATAGCACTAATAAGTGGTTCCCTTGCATTCACAAGTGGTAACGATGCTAATAAGCACGTTCTTTATCATTCAAGCAACAGTCAAGGGCCAGGCCCTATCATATTATCTCATTCTTCCTAAACAAGCATGTAGGTAAGGCATTCATATCATGTTTAAGCATTTAAACACATAACAACATAGTAGTTACCGAACCCTGAGTCAACCTTGTCTTTAGTGACGAGTGTACATGCCCGGCCAGTCTTCAGGAACCATTAAACCTTGGCAGCTCTGATGATGATGGAACATTGGTTGGAGGCAATTCTTCAACCATCTCCTCTAAAACTACTTATGCGCGATTTGAAGTTTTGGACATGGTCATTTTCCAGAAAAGTATCATTCATAGAAGAAAACACTTTCTTTTCTGAATGACTATAGAAAAGTCCACCCCGAGTACCTTTAGGATAGCCAACAAACATGCAAATTTTATTTCGAGGTTCTAGCTTTCCCTCCTTTTTCCTTAGGACGTGGGCGGGACACCCCCAGATTCTATAATGACGTAAACTAGGTTCACAACCATTTCGGCGTTCTAAAGGTGTTTTGGGGATTGATTTGGACAACACGACATCGGAATGTCATTCAAAGTTGGTAGAGATGAGTAACTAAGCATGCATCTAACCATTTCCAATAAAGTTCTGTTCTGGCGTTCCACTACACCATTTTGTTGTGGAGTACCCGGGCAGTAAGTTGTGATAAAATCTCAAGTTCAGTTAAATGATCTTGAAACTGCATATCCAAATACTCTCCACCCCTATCAAATCGCAAGATCTTTAACATTTTACCTAATTGATTTTGAGCCATTACTAGGAATTCCTTAAACTTATAAAATGTTTCTGATTTCGTATGCATTAGTTAAAGACATGAGTATCTTGAGTAATCGTCAATGAAAGTGATGAAATACTCAAAACCACCCCTAGCTTGTATATTCAAAAGTCCACAAGTATCTAAATGAACAAGTCCAAGTGGTTCTGTAATGCCCCACGTCACTATGGCTGCTTCCTGGAATGACGACTGGCCCTACAAACCAACACGAGTCTTTCCAGTGTGCTTTGTCCTCACTCGCACACTTCCTTGGAAAACTTCCCAGGAGGTCACCCATCTTGACATTACTCAAAGTCAAGCATGCTTAACTTTGGAGTTCTCAAGTGATGGCCACCGAAAAGAAGATGCATCTTGTTGATATAGGTAGTACCCATCAATCCATTTAAGCCCTCTTCAACTGCGCAGTCCCATACCTACACAGTCTTAGAATCATCACACTTAACCTTCTCCAGGCGGTGTGGGATTGCACAGCTTTACCCGGTCTTTCCCCTTAGGGATCACGAGATACTAACTGTCACAGGTTCCTTAGCCTTATCACCCTTTGCAGAGAATGGACGCTTGGTCAGTTTTTCTTTTAGACAAGATTCACAGACAGGTAATTCACCTAAGGCGAGTGCCCTCACAGGCCCGTCCTTTGTAAGTCTTTGAATTCTGTCATAGTCAATGTGACATAGTCTCAAATGCCATAAATACTTCATGTTATCATTTTTGGCCTTTTGACATTTATTGGTCCTAGGTTTAGCTACTTTGAATAAATCATTGTTAAGAGGGAGGGGTTCGTTAGGTCGCAGAATATAAAGCCTGTTTTCCAAACATACAATACACAATTGTGATCCATTGAAAGAAATAGATATATTAGAACTTGTGAAAGTCATAACAAATTGTTCTAATTGCAACATGGAAACTTAAATTAAATTTCTACTGAAATCCGGAATAAAAAATACTTGTTTCAAGATTAAATATTTATTTCTGAACTTTAGACGAGCTCTTCCTCTAGCTTGGACCGCAACTAACGCTCCATTCCCAACTCTAAGCTTTAAGCTGCCTTCGTCCACTTCCTCCCACAATTCAAGAAGTTGTAAAGAGTTACAAACATAGTTAGTAGATCCAGAATCAACAATCCAAATAGATTTATCATTCTCTAAAACACATGTTTCTAAGATAAATGAACTATAACCATTACCTTTGTTTTTCACTGCCAAAAACTTGGGGAAATCTTGTTTCCAATGCCCCTTCTCTTTGTAGTGAAAACACTTACCTTCAGCTTTCTTATTTTTCTTGTTCTTCCCCTTAGGCGTCTGTGCATTTTTTTGTACACTCGTCTTTGCAGCTTTTTTAGGCTTGGGGTGGCTGTTTTGACAACATTTCCTCTTGTTTCCAGCTTTCGAAGACGAAGCTTGGTTAGCTTCAGCCTTAGCTAGATTAGCAGTACTAGTAGTAGGTGTCTTCTTTTCTCCTCCCTTACTTGGCCCACCCAAGATAGACTCAAAATTCTGAAGCTCATTCATGAGCTGCGTCAGACCATAGTTGAGTCTATTCAACACATAGTTGGTGGTGAATGGCAGGAAAGTTGTAGAGAGACTGTTTAGGATCAAGGCAACTTGAGTTTCCTCATCAATTATTGCTACATGCAGTTCAACTTCCTAAAAGTAGTTTTTCATTTTGATCAGATGATCGCGAACATGTTGAGAAGATGACATCCAAGCATTAGCGAATTTCTTGGTTGCCTCAAAACGAGTCTGCACTGACTTGGCACCAAACATGTCTTGGAGCTAGTCCATGATTTCGTAGGCCATCTCGACATTCACTGTCTTTGTCTTGAGAGTGTCGACCATACTATTCAACATGTAGTATCGCACCTTGTTGTTAGCTGCCTGCCAATGCTCATACTTATCCGGGAATTCCGGGAATTCCTCAGTCATGACGAACTTGGAGTTGTCACCAATCAAC
Organism: Humulus lupulus; assembly: GCF_963169125.1. Classification (NCBI taxonomy): domain Eukaryota; kingdom Viridiplantae; phylum Streptophyta; class Magnoliopsida; order Rosales; family Cannabaceae; genus Humulus; species Humulus lupulus. The sequence continues at coordinate 113,818,027 of NC_084796.1, forward strand.
ACAATGTTGATGCTTTGCTTCCATTTAAGGAAGTTTTCTCCAGTGAGTTTCTCCATCAAAATTTGAGAAAGGATGGGAGTAGACACAGCCATAATGATACTACAAATTATCAATAAAATAGAAATCAATCATTTTTGCTCAATATACTTCTATTCACTCTAATTTCATGAAATAGCACAACATATACAAAATATGAATGATATGAGAAAATATACCAAAAACTATTATATATCTATTTCTTTAGGTTTGTAACTAATCTATGATATCCTTGTCCCTGTTGGAGAAAGTCAAAATACCACTAGTTAAATAAAGGTGTAAACTTATTTAATAATGGACACCATTCTTAACAACCTACTATTCGATCAAAATAAGAAAACAAAATCTCTTATTTTATGAGCTAGACCCACAGTTTTGATAATCAATAGATTTAGTTCTAGCAGTCACCGTAGGGATGAGTCTAGTAGAATTTGACCTATAATTATATAACTTTCGAAATCTAACCTTGTCAGAACAACTAATAAACACCTTCCATAGGGGGGTGAATCAAAGCATCTCGAGGCCCCATTAAGCTATTGAGCTTTTTAAACAACAGGTGGAGATCGAATATAATTCTTAAAATAAGCTCATTATAAAATTAAAAAATAATAATTTTATTATTTATGTTCGAAAATTAATGACTATGATTCTCCAAAAAATTGAAAAAATAAATTTTTAAAACCAAAGTCCTATAATTTTCTATTAATTCTAAAGTGTCACATTGAAACAAATACAATTAAATTAGAATTAATTTGTTGCTAATCAATATTTAGGTTTAACTATTACAATGAACATATACAATTAAGTCCAACTCAGGCAAATTTGCCTCAACAATTGGGTTTGTATTGAGGAGGGCTGGGTCCATTACGTCGTTCCCACTACTAAGGTCCCAGTGCTTCCATACAAGGTCCAAAAGACAGGAATTTAAACCTTCATTTTATTAATTGTTATTAATTTATTAGGCCCACTATAGTCATGCAAAGCAAATGGGCATTCACAAGAGGAACCACCCACAAGAGATGAATTTAAACTTTACATTTTCTAATGGGCCCAAATAAAACCTATCATTTTCCGAATATTTTATTCGGCAAAATCCATATATTAAGCAAACATATAGGTCACTATATACATCAAAGCCCAATTACAAAAAGAGCACATATAGTGCAAATAGACATGTTATAATTGGATGGGCCTAATCATGTTACTATATGAGCAAGTCTATGAATTTATGCAAAAATACCACAATTAATTTTCTAGAATTTATCAAAAATTCGAATTAATAATTTTTTTTACAAACAATAAGTCAATTTAAATGAAATTTATGAACAATTAACTATAGTTAATTTTTATCAACAATCAACTTGGTTTAGGTTAATTTGAAAAAAATATATCAATTTAATTTAAATTGGATTTATCAACAATTAGCCATAGTTAATTTAAATCCCATTGAAAAAATATTTTATTAAATCGTTGAAAAAAAATTATATTTTTCGAAATTTAATCAATTTTAAAATTTAAAATCAATATCTTAACTCTTTTTCAAAAAAATAAAATTGTGTTGTTACAACTATAAGCAAATATTTTAACTATTTAAAAAACATAAAATATTAATAGTTATAACAACCCTAAAATATCTCAAAACAGTTAAACAAATTCAAAATATCTATAAAAATATCTGTTATCCCAAAATTTGAAAATGATGATGTGGCAATTGAATTGACAAGTGCATGGAATAGTTGGGTGATCTGGCTTAGCAGTAGCCCAATACATCAGTGAAGAGTTTGAACTGCTTGAGAGATGTCATAACCAACCCAAGTGCACCCGAGGAGAAGTACTTGGGCTAGGGTGTGCCCGGTCGGACCTTGGTCCAAGGAAAGCACTCCAAAGGATGTGATCGGACCTTGGTCCGAAGAGAAGCCCCAAGAGGTCCGGTTGGACCTTAGTCCGAGGAGTCCAAGTGGTGTGCTCGGACCTTAGTCCGAGGAGTCTAAGTGGTGTGTTCGGACCTTGATCCGAGGAGAGCCAAGGAAGGTAGGGCTCGGAACTTGATCAGAGGAGAGCCAAGGAAGGTATGGATCGGACCTTGATCCGAGGAGAGCCAAGGAAAGTGTGGCTCGGACCTTGGTCCGAGGAAAGCCAAGGAAGGTATGGCTCGGACCTTGGTCCGAGGAAAGCCAAGGAAGGTGTGGCTCGGACCTTGATCCAAGTAGAGCCAAGGAAAGTGTGGCTCGGACCTTGGTCCGAGGAAAGCCAAGGAAACTGTGGCTCGGACCTTGGTCCGAGGAGAGCCAAAGTGTGGCTCGGACCTTGGTCCGAGGAGCACCCATAAGAGGTCCGGTCGGACCTTAGTGCGAGGAAAGCCCTAAGAGGTGTGTTCGGACCTTAGTCCGAGGAGAGCCAAGGGTGTGTTCGGACCTTGATCCGAGGAGCACCCATAAGGGGTGGTCGGACCTTGGTCCGAGGAGAACCAAGGAGGGTGTGGTCGGATCTTGGTCCGAGGAGAGTCTAAGGGGTATGGTCCATATGCATGTGTCTAGCATGCATATGTCCGACCAGCACTTGTGTGTGTCCAGCATGCATGTGTTCGACCAGAAGAAGATATTCATCAAACAAATGGATCAGAATACATCAAATTCCCAGAAACGGCTTCAACAAGAATCAGTCTGGGCACGCGCGAGAATCTCTCATTTTTCGCTCAAATTGAGGATTCTGTTGTATTTTGAATATTTTGTGTAATTTAAATATAATATGAGTAATAAAATATCCCGATCCTAAGGGGATATCAGTTGCTGATCCCAAGCCTATAAATAGAGGTTAATGGGATCAAAAGAGGACTTTTTGGGCAATTTGAAATTTGGTCTGAGTTTCTAGAGAGAGAAAGTGTGTTTTCCTTGAGAGAGAACCCTTTTTGTATTCTAAGAATTTACACTGAAGAAACTCAGTTGACACTGGTTCATCTGATCTTGAGTGTAGATAAATAATCAAATCTCTAAGTGGATTAGGCTTTTACCGACTGATCGGGGCTGAACCACTATAAAAATCTTGTGTGTTATTTACTTTCTTTGATAAAACGGTCTGTGTCGTTTAAATTCTCCTGAAGGTTTATCGTTTTTGACGTTCTCACGTCGTTGGCTAAAAACACAGTCAACATTTGGTGCTTTCATTGAGAGCCTAAAGAGAAGAACAGACAGTCCCTGAAGCAATATGGCGCCTAAGAACACCACTGCTGCCTCCAAGAAGACGGGCTCCTTTAAGGAGCATGCTAGATCAGAGGGTCCCAGCGTTCAAGATCGTGAAACTGAGCCTAGAGTCATGCTCGAGGACGTAGCTCCAGAAGTTGAAGAGCTCCAGGAAGCCATGAGCGCATTCCAGGAGGAGATGGCTCAGTTCAACACCAGGCAGGAGGCATTCGCTGAGGAAATGGCTAGGCAGAATGCCACATTCAAGCAGCAGAAACGGGAGATGGATGCTAGGAGTAAGGAGATTCGTCGACAGCAGGAGGAGGCTGACAGGCGACATCGCGAAGCTACACTCGCTTTGGAGGCAGCTACGCAGCTGACCCGAGCCAATGCCCAGGTTGCACCTGGGGTGGCAGCCACCACAGAGGCAAGGACCACAGAAGCTGGTCGTAAGAAAACTAATAGACCAGGCAGGGGTGATAGTAACTCACCTGGTCATGAGGAGGACGGAGGCCGATTGCGCACTGCCTCAACTCAAAGGGGGAACTCCAAAACCCCCTCAAGGAGCCACCGATCAGAGACTTCCAGATCAGGGAGTCACAAGTCAGGCAGCAAGAAAACACCTCCTGAGCAGGAGCACAATAAAGCTCCTCATGGCAATGAGACTTCCCACTTCAAAGATGGGGATGGACGTGATGAAGCTGACAGTCATCACACTGACCATTCTAAGGAGAAGAATAATAATAACCATCGAGGAGGGGAGGATCGACCAGCTCAAACAGGAAGGCCACCAAGGCATCCCAACCAGCGCAGTGGCAAGGAGCACGTTCCACCCAGCAAACCATCCGAGAAGACTCGGAGTACGGTGTTCGATCGGTTGGGAAAGCACACTGCTCAGAAGGACCTGAGGGATGTCATTGATGATAGAAGGAGGACCGTCCCGGTCGAAGGGCAAGATCCAATCCGTCCTACCAGTCGAGTAGAAATACTCAATGATGGTTTGCCGGATAGGAACACCCGACCAGGCGGTCCCGAAGGTGAGTCCCCAGCGGTGGCCCCAGGCATCCAAGCCCAGCTTGATGCTTTGACAGCAGCAGTTCAGAGTTTGTCAAAATAGCCAGCTGCGATTGATCCGGTAGACCACAGAAGTGGCAGCCCTTTTTGTGCTCGAATTAGAGCAGCTCAACCACCAGCGAAATACAAAGCACCGGTACTGCCAGTTTATACAGAAAAGGCAAACCCGGTAAGACACGTTGGGAAGTTTGAAGATCAGATGGAGCTGCTCGGGGTGAGTGTTGACTACCGCTGCAGAGTTTTCCCCACCACATTGTCAGACACTGCCCAGGAGTGGTACTGGAAATTCAAACCAGACTCCATCACCTCTTGGAAGAGTTTTAGGAAGGAGTTTTGTAGGCAGTTTAGTACTGCCCGAACCCCTCCTGTTTATGCCAATCACTTGGTGGATATTAGGCAGGGTAAAGATGAGTCTCTCAAGAACTACATTCAAAGGTTCATGAAAGAAGCTAACCGAGCTACTGCGGTCAGAGATCAGGGGAAGATGGTGGCAATTTCTTCCGGCATTATCTATCGAAGTCCTTTGTGGGACAGCATCCATTGCCATCAAATTTCAACTTTACAGCAGTTTTTAGACCAGGCAGATAAGTATATGAAGTTGGATGATGCAATTGAGAAGGGAGAAAATGGATTGAACAATCCGAGCGGGTCGAATGATCCCCCCAAGAATGGTGGGAATGATCAGAATGGCGGTAAGAAACGTGGGAATAACGGGTCTGACCGCCACAATGAGAAGAAGGCTAAGTCGGGACCAAACGACAAGCCAACGAAGTATGAACCTCGATTCACCAACTACACCACTCTATCAGCGAGCCGAGCGGAGATCTATTTGGCTAGTCATCAAGAGGTCCCTTACCGAAAACCCCCACCAATCAAGAAGGAGATGATTAAGAGAGATATGAACAAATTCTGTCGCTTCCATGGAGACTATGGTCATGACATGAATGAGTGTAATCATCTCAAAGATGAGATAGAGTTTCTCCTCCGGTTGGGGAAGCTAAAAAAGTACCGAGCAGAGAAGACCCAAGGAGAGGGGAGCAACAATAATCCTGGGTTCAAGCGGCAACGGTCCCCACCTTTGCAACCCGATCCTATGGACTTCACACTAGATACCATATGTGGAGGGCCACATCTGGCTGGAGACAGCAACAAGGCGAGGGAGAGGTATGCTTGCACCCTTCGTCATGAGTTGGGCGCAACATCCACCTCCGAAGTTATGACGGTAGAGGAACGACCAACAAAGAATCCAAGATATGAAAGTGAGTCCCTCACTTTCACTAAAGAAGATGTTAAACACGTGAGGTATCCTCACAATGACCCTCTTGTTGTGACAGTCCAAATTGTTAATATGAAGGTGAAGAGATGTCTGGTCGATACAGGGAGCTCTGTAAACATTATTTATAAGTCCTCCTTCGAAAAAAATGAAGCTATCTATCAATGACTTGAAGTCGTGCTCTCAAGTCATTTATGGGTTTACTGGAGAAGGATTGTCACCAGCTGGGATAATCAAGCTGCCAGTCATGACGGGGGAAGCCCCCAAACATGAAATCGTAATGACTGAGTTTTTTTATTATTGACTGCCCGTCAACCTACAATGTGGTTATTGGTCGACCACTACTCACCAACTTGCATGCGGTAGTTTCAATCTGGCACCTTTCCATGAAATTCCCGATCAGTGCTGGCATAGGCTGTGTCCAAGGAGACCAAAGGGAGGCTAGGGAGTGCTATAATGCCTCGGTAGCTAAGGCGAAGAAAGGGGCCAAGGAGAACAACATGATTGTATGTGTTGAGAGAGAGGAGGTGGACGAGATGGATGTTGACCAGAGTCTTGCAGTTGTAACCGATGAAGAGATGTTAGAGGAGTTTGGCCAAGAGAACACTCTTGGTTTGAAATAGCAGAAGACCCCATCCGGTGATGAAGTCACCAAATAGGGCATTGCCCAAAGCGAGGGAAGGGACTTTGATCCTCGCTTTGGGGATTATGAAAGTGATGTGGGACCGTCCGAGGAGTTAGAGGAGGTCCTTATAGATGAGAATGACCCGACTAGAGGGGTCAAAATTGGGAAAAAGTTGAAAGCAGAGGTGAGAGCAATGCTGATAGAATTCTTGCGAAGGAATCAAGATGTCTTCGCCTGGTCTTACAAGGATATGGTGGGTATCTCACCAACTGTGATCTGCCACGTGCTCAACGTGGATGAAAGCTATCCAGCAGTGCAGCAGAAGAGGAGATTGCTTGACAAAGATCGAGAAAAAGCTCTTAAGGAGGAGGTAGAGCGATTGAAGGAGAATGGGTTTATCAGAGAAGCATACTACCCTGCCTGGGTTTCAAACCCAGTGTTGGTGCCTAAACCCAATGGAAAGTGGAGGACTTGTGTAGATTTTACTGATCTGAACAAAGCGTGTCCAAAGGATTGCTTTCCTTTACCAAGAATAGACCAGTTGGTAGATGCAACCTCTGGTCATGAGACCTTGTCCTTCATGGACTCATATTTGGGGTACAACCAGATCAGCATGCATCCTCCTGATGAAGAGCACACCAGCTTCCGAACAGATATAGGGCTATACTGCTATAGAGTCATGCCCTTCGGATTGAAGAATGCAGGAGCTACCTATCAACGCTTGGTGAATGGTATGTTTCGTGACTTAATCGGCAAAAGCATGGAGGTGTACGTAGACGATATGCTGGTGAAGTCAAAGGAAGCAGAAGGGCGTGTGCGAGACTTAGAGGAGTGCTTCGCAATATTGAGAAAGTACAGCATGAAGTTAAACCCCCTCAAGTGCTCATTTGGAGTGGATTCTGGAAAATTTCTTGGGTTTATTGTGAACTCCCGAGGAATAGAGGCAAACCCAGAGAAGATCAAGGCCCTCGTTGAAATGAAGTCTCCAGCTAGAATAAAGGATGTGCAAAGCTTGACTGGGCGGATTGCAGCTCTAAGCAGGTTCGTTTCGAAATCAACGGACAAGTGCGTCCCGTTTTTTAACCTGCTTAGAGGAGGCAAGAAGTTTGAGTGGACTGCAGAATGTGAACAAGCTTTCCAGGCCATAAAGGAACATTTGGCCCAACCTCCTGTTCTTTCTAAGCCAGTTGATGGAGAAGACCTATTTCTGTACCTAGCAGTTACGGAGCATGTTGTTAGTGCTGCCTTAGTACGAGAGGAGGATAAAGTGCAGCACCCGGTGTACTATGTTAGCAAGCGATTGATAGGAGCAGAGTCCCGGTATCCCGTGATCGAGAAGTTGGCTTACTACTTGGTACTTGAATCACGAAAATTGCGGCCATACTTCCAGGCACACCCCATTAAGGTCCTTACTGACCAGCCTCTACGCCAAGTCTTACAGAAGTCGAAGTCATCTGGTCGGCTACTTAAATGGGCAGTTGAGCTAGGCCAATTTGAAATCAAGCACCAACCGAGGACTGCTATTAAAGGTCAAGCATTGGCAGATTTCATCGCTGAATGTACTGAGATCGCTGATGTTCCCGACCAGGAAGAGAGTATAACTGGCCAGAAAGAAGAACTTCCTACTTGGCAACTTTTTGTTGATGGGTCGTCAAATGAGCATCATTCAGGAGCTGGAATTATATTGGTCACACTAGAGAAGCACCGAATTCATTGTGCACTGAGATTCGGATTCAATGCTTCTAACAATGAGGCGGAGTATGAAGCCCTCCTAGCAGGCTTGCGACTGGCTAGAGATGTACGTGCCCGGTCGATGGAGGTAAATAGTGATTCCAAGTAGTGGTCTACCAAGTCTTGGGGGAATATCAGGCAAGGGGCCTACGCATGGTGGCATACTTAAACAAGACCGAAGATTTGCTAGCACAGTTCGAGGAGTATACCATCAAGCTAGTACCACGGGAGAAGAATTCTAATGCAGATGCTCTAGCAAAGCTAGCTAGTGCAAAAGATGTCGAAACTCTGAATATAGTACCGGTAGAATACTTGGCGGAGCCGAGCATTGATAAATAAGAGGCCATGCCGATCACGATAGCTGACACCTGGATGACTCCCATCATTTCTTACCTTGAGCAAGGGACCCTCCCAGATGATCGTAATGAAGCAAGGAAGGTTATGAGGCAAGCTGCTAAGTACACCATGATGGATGGGGTGTTGTATAGAAGAGGGTATTCCCTACCTCTACTCAGGTGCATAACACCCGACCAGTCAAAGAATTTATTAGCTGAGGTGCATGAAAGGTTCTGTAGAGATCATGCTGGGGGGCAGAGTCTATCTAAAAAGATCTTGAGGCAAGGCTTTTTCTGGCCTACCATGAACGAGGACTCTATGGAATACGTGAAGAGGTGTGGCAAATGCCAAAGATTTTCTAAAGTGCCCAGAGCGCCCCCAAATGTCTTGCAGCAAATGCAAAGTCCATGGCCTTTTGCAGTGTGGGGTATTGATCTGATCGGGAAGTTGCCCAAAGGAAAAGGACGAGTACAGTTTGCAGTGGTTGCAGTAGATTATTTCACTAAGTGGACTGAGGCCGAGCCATTAGCCACGATCACATCGAAGAAAGTATTGGACTTTATGGTTAAGAACATAATATGTCGCTATGGTCTGCCTAAGAAGATAGTGTCTGACAACAGCACCCAATTTGACAGCGACATATTTATCGATTTTTGCACTCGGCATGGCATCACAAAAAGTTTCACCTCGGTAGCCCATCCGCAAGCCAATGGGCAGGTCGAAGCAGTAAACAAGACATTGAAGGACACTCTGAAAAAGCGCCTAGAGCGAGCTAAGGGTGCTTGAGCGGACGAATTACCAGAAGTCCTTTTGTCGTACAGGACTACTGCTCGGACAGCAACTGGACATACCCCATTTTCTTTGGCATATGGGTATGAGGCCATGATACCTGTGGAGATAGACCCTCCATCTCATAGAAGGACCATGTACAACCAAGAGGAGAATCATCAGTTGCTAGCAGAATCCTTGGACTTCCTTGAGGAGAGAAGAGAGGAGGCAAACCTGAGAGTTGCTGCTCACCAGCAAAAAGTGGCACGCTACTTCAATTCCAAAGTCCGAGATCGAAAGTTCCAGGTCTGAGATTTGGTCCTCAGAAAGGTATTTGTCAGAGACCCAACAGCTGGTGTGCTAGGACCAAACTAGGAAGGACCATATCAAATTGAGCAAGTCTTGCCACCTGGCACCTACAAGCTGGCTCGGTTAAATGGAGAGTTGATCAGGAATTACTGGAATGGCGAGCACTTGAGAAAATATTATCAATAAATAATGCTTACAGAGTAGTGGCTTTGTATCAAGTGCTTAACTTGTTATTTAAGTTTTTGTTTGTAGACTGGCTATTTGCTAACTAGTCATGTTATTTTGAACAATGTTATTTTGTTTGAAACTCGTTGTCAGACACATTTTGTCATTTATTATTACGAGTAATAAAAGAGATCACGCGCACCGTGGTCGAATCTTGCTACAAATTTTGCATATGTGTTGATTATGCTTGCTTGGCAGTGTTCAACTGTCATTATGATTTAAACAAAACAGGTCTTCTAAAACTAAGTGTAAATATATACTGGACAGTGTTCAACTGGTCGGTATCATGAGATGAATGACCAACATTTAAATAATTGCATGTTTTTGTAGTGGTCAACTACTGAAATATGTTTGTATATTTTATGTGTTTCACGAGTAATAACTGCTCGGAAAAATTCGGTCAAGTAGCAAGTGATCAACGATTTTTCAACCCTCAATCACTTGGGGAGCACATAGAGTATACTGGTGTGTACTTCAACACAGGCAATAAGAGCACGAGCAAATATATCTGTTTTTGGGCTAACTTGTAAATTTGGAAGTCTAAAATGGCCATTAAGCTAACTTGTTTGACAAAGCTTAAGTAACTTAGAATTTTTAAAATTTTAAGTTAGAAACAGATATTCGTGTAATAATAAAAGTTATGCTCATAAAAAGTTAGAGCAATAAGAGCATGAGGAAGTATATTTAGTATGGACTTATGAAATGTTTAGAATTTCTAAGTTAGAAAACTAAATACTCATGTGAAATTTAAGGCATATAGGAACTTTACTATTCACAATAAAGACTTAAAAGTTTAAAGCTAGTCACAAAAGAAAAGTAAAGTGCAAGTGTCAAACTGCTCAATCACACGAGCAAAAGTATACAACATAAAACAAACTATGATAAAAACTAGTAAGACTACAACTAGTCACGCAGGTGTGCTCTAGCAGGATGAGGAGTCACTGGCGTGCTGCTCAGGTCGGTTGATCAACCCCCTCCTCGGCTTCAGCTGCTCCTCTCGCTCGGAATGATAATGTAGAGGAGGCGGGTGTAGGGCCAGGAGGATTGGCAGCTTCCTCAGCAGCCCTTGCTTCACATCTAGCAAGCTCCTCTGCCTGAACCTCATTGGTGAAAAAATCGAGCTTGAGAGGTTTATTCAGTTTCCATACCTGATAAAAGCAGTCGAAGCTAGCCTCCTTGTAACGGGTTAAATCAGACTCCTTCTCTTGTTTCAACTCTTCATTCTCGCTGATTAGTCCCTCATTCTCACGAGCTAACTCCTTGTTCTCAAGGGTCAGCTTCTCCAGTTGAGCGGTCAAGGACTAGTTGGTTTGAACTTGCTGCTGATTCTCATCAGATAGTCTCCTAAGAGACTCATCCCGTTTAGCCACGGTCTTCTCTACCTGCTCCAACTTGGATTTGGAGTCTTTTTCCGAGGCAGTTAGAGTCTCTACTTTAGCTTGGGCCTCCACGAGTTGATCATTTAGTACCTTGATCAACTCTTGTAATCGACTGATCGCTGCTGGGCGTGACAGAAGTTCATAAGCGTCTGCATGAAAAACGAAAAGTTACTACAAAGTATTATTGTAAGTAACAATCTATCTTGTGGTAAAGTACTTACATTTGTCAGCTGAGAAATCCCTCTATCTAAGACAGCATCAACACTGAGTCGAGGAAAAGATTCAAAACCTTGAATCGTTGATGAGTCATGGAGGGTCTGATCAGCTGCCCCCCTGAGCTTGGTATCAGCAGCTCGGAGTGCCTCGCTCAGGCCAGGCGGGCCTGGGGGAGTTAGGCTCACTAATGGAGGAAGTGACGAAGGAGTTAACGGTGGGAGTGTAGTCGACCCCTCGGGTTATCTCCCTCGGCTGGGCGGCACTGCCTTCGGAATCTTCCTCGGGGGCGTGGAGCCACTTCCATCGCCAGCTTTCCTCTTTGAAGCAGAAGAAGCGATGCACTGCCTGAACATATCTGGATCTGCAAAAGAGGAAAACACAAAATTGTTAGAAATATAAACATAATAAAATGTAGATAAGTATATTACTACTACAACTTTGTTAGTCTCAAATCACCAAGTTATCAAACGCATTCCTATGGTTACCAGACCTGAGTTGAGAATCTGGTCAATGAACTCGTCCTCGTCGTCCGAAGATGAGCTGAGTTCTCTCTCAATTTGGATGGCCTTTCCTTTCCCAGACCGAGCGGGAATAGCAGATCTGCGCTGAGGCTGAGGCTCCCTAATGACAAGGTCACCAGGTCTATGAGAAAGCGGAGAAGGTCCAGGAGAAAACTGGTCAGTCACTATCTTCGTGCCCGCATTGGACTGATCAGTTGTGTTGTTCTCCCCGGTGGTACTTTCCACCGCCATATCTTGGTCACACGGTATTAGGCCCAACATCTGAAGGTAGTCTACAGTGACCAATATTTTCACGTCTTTCTCCTCAGTACTCATGCTAGCGAACACCTCCGCTCGTTTGAACATCCCTTCAGTAGGCAAGGGTCGCTGGAATGGACCCGCATGTGTAAAGGCCAAGTTGTTGGCCTTGATGTCCGATGTGAGGAAATATTCTCTGTAATACTTCTCGGGGTTCGACTTGTGAGAGATACCACTAAGGTATGTAGTCCCCCTTTGCCTGTGGTAGAGGTGAAAGAAGCCCGTGTTGTTGTGGGTGGGATTGGTCCTGAAGTCAAATAAATAGTGCACCTCGTGAGGGGTAGGCTCGTCCCAACCTTGCAGGAAGTAGAGAATATACAGTGCAGACAATGCCTGGATACCATTCGGTGCGATCTGGAATGGGGAGACATTGAAATAATCTGCTATAGATCGGAAGTAGGGATGTAATGGGAGTGTCGCTCCTGCGTGGACATGATGTCTGGACCAAGCACAGTAGGCTCCACTAGGCCTATTGGCTCTCTGATGAGAGCCTGGGCATATCACATTCATCCCACTCAAACCTAAAGCCTCAATGTGTTTATGGAACGACCCGGGATTAAGCTTTGAAGCTTGGGCAGTGAACCAGGAAGGTTCTTCTTCTCTCCCCTTCCGTGGAGTGGCCAAGTTCTGGATCACGGTGGCAAACTTCTGAGAGGGTGATCCTGAAGGAGTTGCAGTGCGGGCGTGACTACGCTCCACCACCTTCTGCACCGCTCTGCGGGTAACTTGTGGATCTTGGTCCTGGGGAAGTCTATTTGATTTCTTCACCCTCATCGTCGACTGTGAAGCTTGTTGGAGAAACTGTTCCTCGTGGAGAAGGTACAAGGCTGAGCGGGGAAGGATCCGCTTGAAGCGACGAAGGCGATCCTCGGGAGTGCAATTGGTGGAAGATTTTGATGAGGAATCGCTGTTTTGAGGAGTCTCGATTGACTGCGGGATGGATGTATCGGAGTCTGTATGGTTGTCACCTCCCCTATAATCAGAGCGATTCATCTACAAAAATAAATAAAAAATGGGGAGCTGAGTAACCATACAGAGAAAATTCAACAAGAATAAAATTTATTTTTACACTTAGAAAAATTTATCTAAGTGGAAAAAGTATAGCATGCATGGAAAAAATATTTTTAGTGCTTAAAGGTGCCTAAAAATATTTGAAATTTCATAAGTGGTTAAAATTTCCTAATTCCAATGAAGGCTTGTGCATCCTCCGAGACATGTACAAGGCTAGAAGTGTGTGTCCAGTCGGACACCAAAGGCCCAAGGAGAGGTGTGCCCCAACCGCATGCCTCCAAGTGTGAACTTGGACTAAGGGCGTGTCCTAGGAGACACTTGGCCAGCGTATGCAAAGGTTCATTAGGCATCTGATCGGATGCCATGTGACCGAGGAGAGGCCAAGGGGTGCCTAACGTAGAGTGGTGCGCCTAAGTGCCTAGAACGTGTGGGTCCGAGCGAAGGGACGTCTGAGGAGAAGCGTGCGCAACGGTCCGAGTGGAGTGGCGTCCGAGCATCCGAGCGGCTTGCGCTGCCTTGCACCTCCAAAGAGCCCAGCACCAAGCAGCCCAAAGAGGCCCGATCGGACATGGAATATCCGAGGAGAGAAGGCACCTAGGGCGTCCGAGGAGTGTACATGTGGTCCGATCAGACCACATGTTTGCCCGGAAATTTAAGTGGTCGATCGGCCACTTCCTTAACTTACCCATTTTTCATACCCCAACTCTAACCACAAAACCCAATCCGAAAAAGCAAGGCCCTAGGTTCCCTAACATAAACACATTTCTTCATCCAAACATACAAATACAAGATCAAAACATGGAAGTGGAAAAGTTTTTTCATGTTCTTGAAAACCCACTATGCTATCAAAAACCCCAAAACCCATAATCATGATTTATATCAAATTGACCTATTTTTCTTGAAATTCCTATGAAATTAAGGGTAATGTTGGGTTACCCATAGCCCAAACATCATCAAAACAGCCACCCAACACATTATACAAACATTCTTATGATATTCATGAATAAACTCAACAAAAAAAGCTATCAATGGGGTTTCGGCCATGGCATGGGTTTTTCATGAAATTTTTTGAAAAATAACAACAATGTAAAGGCATGGAGAAGAAGACTTACTCAAGGTTGGAGAACCTTTGACTTGCTTGAAGATTGCTTGAAGAAATGGAGAGCTTCCCTTGAAGTCCCTTGAAGATTCGGCCAAAGAGAAGGAGAAACTTTGGAGTTTCGGCCAAGAGAGAAGAAAGAAGGAGAAAGGTCTTTAAAAATCTGATTTTTTTTGTGTAAAGAAAAATGTGTAAGAGTAGGGGTTATTTAAAGAAAAAAAGTGGGAGTTATTATTTATTTTTTGACCCTTGGCATTCCGGGCCTATTTTTTCTTCCCACGATCATGGACAGTTTTTGCAGTGATCATGGCCTATAAGTTATGGTCTGCTACATGGAGGGAAGATGAATAGTTATTTTTATATAATGCCATCAATTGTGGAGAAAAAAGTTTATTGTGTGAAAGTATCATATAATAAACTTGGGGGGCAAATGTTATCCCAAAATTTGAAAATGATGATGTCGCAATTGAATTGACAAGTGGCATGGAATAGTTGGGTGATCTGGCTTAGCAGTAGCCCAATACATCAGTGAAGAGTTTGGACTGCTTGAGAGATGTCATAACTAAGCCAAGTGCACCCGAGGAGAGTGCTTGGGCTAGGGTGTGCCCGGTCGGACCTTGGTCCAAGGAAAGCACTCCAAAGGATGTGATCGGACCTTGGTCCGAAGAGAAGCCCCAAGAGGTCCGGTCAGACCTTACTCCGAGGAGTCCAAGTGGTGTGCTCAGACCTTAGTCCGAGGAGTCCAAGTGGTGTGCTCGGACCTTAGTCCAAGGAGTCCAAGTGGTGTGTTCGGACCTTGATCCGAGGAGAGCCAAGGAAGGTGTGGCTCGGACCTTGATCCGAGGAGATCCAAGGAAGGTGTGGTTCGGACCTTGATCCGAGGAGAGCCAAGGAAACTGTGGTTCAGACCTTGGTCCGAGGAAAGCCAAGGAAGGTGTGGCTCGGACCTTGATCCGAGGAGAGCCAAGGAAAGTGTGGCTCGGACCTTGGTCCGAGGAAAGCCAAGGATAGTGTGGCTCGGACCTTAGTCCGAGGAGAGCCAAAGTGTGGCTCGGACCTTGGTCCGAGGAGCACCCATAAGAGGTCCGATCGGACCTTAGTCTGAGGAAAGCCCTAAGAGGTGTGTTCGGACCTTAGTCCGAGGAGAGCCAAGGGTGTGTTCGGACCTTGATCTGAGGAGCACCGATAAGGGGTGGTCGGACCTTGGTCCGAGGAGAACCAAGGTGGGTGTGGTCGGATCTTGGTCCGAGGAGAGTCTAAGGGGTATGGTCCATATGCATGTGTCTAGCATGCATATGTCCGACCAGTACTTGTGTGTGTCCAACATGCATGTGTTCGACCAGAAGAAGATATTCATCAAACAAATGGATCAGACTACATCAAATTCCCAGAAACGGCTTCAACAAGAATCGGTCTGGGACACGAGGGAATCTCTTATTTTTCGCTCAAATTGAGGATTCTGTTGTATTTTGAATATTTTGTGTAATTTAAATATAATATGAGTAATAAAATATCCCGATCCTAAGGGGATATCAGTTGCTGATCCCAAGCCTATAAATAGGGTTAATGGGATCAAAAGAGGACTTTTTGGGCAATTTGAAATTTGGTCTGAGTTTCTAGCGAGATAAAGTGCGTTTTCCTTGAGAGAGAACCCTTTTTGTATTCTAAGAATTTACACTAAAGAAACTCAGTTGACACTGGTTCATCTGATCTTGAGTATAGATAAATAATCAAATCTCTAAGTGGATTAGGCTATTACCGACTGATCGAGGCTGAACCACTATAAAAATCTTGTGTGTTATTTACTTTCTTTGATAAAATTGTCTGTGTCGTTTAAATTCTCTTGAAGGTTTATTGTTTTTGACGTTCTCACGTCGTTGGCTAAAAACACAGTCAACAATATCTAACTAACAAATTTCAAATTTCAAATAATTTAAATATTAAAAAACTATAGAATAAACATATATTAATATTTCAAAATAAAGATTTGATAAAAATAACAAGTATTTAAAAGAAAATATCTTTAATATCGGATATCTTAATTCTAATATTTTAATATATTAAAATATTTAAAATTAAGTTGTTAGCCTATTTTTAAATTTGAATTTGAATCTTTGTAGAAAATATCTAATTATTTAAATCTCAAACAACAAAAATATCTTATTTTAAAAAACATTTTTAAATGATAAAATAAATATGATATTTTTGGCTTTATTTTAAATAATCAATTTCATATTTTATTTTCTTTAATTTTATAAAAAATAAATAAAGAAAAAAAATTTCGAATGAACAGTTATCGTGGTTATTGGCTGAGCTTGCGTGCGCGCGGAGAAGTGGAGCCAGGCCGAGGGTGTACACGCAGGTGCGAGCGGTAGTAGGGTGATTCGCGCACGTGCAACTGGCAACCAATCAAAATTTTCCGAAAAAAAAAATTGTGCAATTTTTCAAACCAAAAATGTTTCTAATTAATTTTTACCAAGCTTTACACAAAATAAAGCATTTATAAAAATTAATGGCATAAAAAACACAGCAAAAGAACCTAAAATTGCTAATAATCACCTAAAATTCAGTATGCTTCATAAAAACATGATATCCATCCATTGCTCAACACATCTTCTAATTCAATTTTTAACATGTTCATGTATGAAAATAAAGATTACCAAAGGCTCTGAGGCTAGTTGTTGGGAAAACTTATACAGGATCTTGTTTATTTTCATGTAAATCATATATTAAACATATTAATATAAGATAACCTAGAACATGTTACTAAAATTGAATTCAAACTGAAATAATGATAAGAATACTTACAATATACGCAGCGGAATGAATGATTCCTTCCTTCAGTTTCTCTAACCCTTGTATCCTTTTTGTTGCAGAGTATTACCAAGAAACTGAATTGTTCTTCAATTTTCTTCACAACCTTCCAAAGTATCCTTAGAATCACCTAGACTAGGGTGGGAAATTCTCAACACATGAGATAGATACAGATAGAAGAAGAGAAAATAATATTGAGGCTTAGAAAAGGACTTATGTTTGTAGAGAGAATCTAAAACCTACTAGATCTTCTGATTTTTAGTCAGATAATCTTTCTGTAATCTTTTTTCAACTCTCACTTAGCATTCTTTTTATAGGCTCAATTAGGTCACTTATTTAATTAAAAAATCAATAGAACAATAGCCAATAATCAGCCCTAGGTCGAAATTATCATGGGCTTTAGGCCCGTGAAATTTCTCATTTAATTATAAGCCCATTGGACTTAAAATCAAGGCCTATATTATTTTCTATTGATTTAATTAATTAAAATTAAATCCTTTATCAAATTATTTATAATTTAAACTTATTTATTAATTTAGACACCAATTTATCTTAATTAATAAATATGCCCTACTTTCTCTTTTCTTCTCTAAATTACATAACTCTGTGAACCTGTCCAAAATTAACCTGGTTAACTTTGATAATTCTAATTGATAATTAAATCATTTAATTGAGACTATCGAGATGATTTTATCAAAGGTGCGGTGGGGACCATGGACCTATGAAACCAAGCTCCAATAAGTTATCATAAATCAAATAAATAAATTTATTAATTCCTCGTGACACCACTAAAGACTCGGAATTGCACTCTTGAATTCATAGAACGCTCTATAAGCAATATAGATACGTTATTAATTATCAATTGTTACAACCATAATTGTCACTCAATCCTCTATAGACGGTCTACAATGAGATGGGACTAAAATACCGTTTTACCCCTCATTGTATCTTATCCTTAAAACACTTAGTTCCTTGTAAATGATATTTTAGTAAACTAATATTAATTACTGAAATGAGATCTCTATCATTTAGCACCTCGAACCAAACTAAAAAGAAACCATCGTTTCACTTCTTCATCAGAAGCTATAGATGTTAATATATATGATTAACACTCCCAGTCAATTATACTACTGAGTTCCCAAGATGTAAGTATGGGTTAGTCCGCAGGGTAAGTTGGTAATGAACTAGTCAAAGAACTCAAATAATACAATCAGTTAGAATACTAACCACTCAGAATTGAGATTGAATTTACATATGGTCAACTATATGATATGACTAGAATAGATAATAACGGTATGTTTACTTATCCTATCCACTATCAATATTGGTCCAATCCGATGTAACAAATACGTCTGATCTTATCTACTTTGCTAATGTTATGGAAAGAACATAACACTACAATGTGTAAGTAGATCATATCGTAGATTGGCAAGTCAGTGTAAATCCTGTACACTAATTAACCTTAGGAGTAACTTATGTATGAACATATAATCATATTTATATTCCACTGTGATTACGTCACTATAAATACGATTAGCTATATGCTCGGGATTTAATAGCAATTTATATTAAATAGATAATCATGAAAATAAAACATGTGAGCAAAGTGATTAACCATGTCAAAAAACTATTTCTATTCTTTTATTGATAATAAATTTGATTACAAAGAAATTGAGTTTTAATTAGGGCATAAAACCCCAACAAGAACTACATTTATTGATTACATCAATGGACTACAAGAGAAAATTCTGTAAATATAATTTTATAATTACTTAGAGTGCAATTCCATATTTATAGTGGAGTAATAAAGGAATTAATAAATAAGATTATTGAATTAAAGAGTTTAATTTATAATATGGTTTATTGGTTGCCAATGTCCTACACTATCAAGGGTAAGGATGTCACAAGAAAGATTAATAGAGAAAATGACTAAATTGCAAATGAATTAATTTTTCAGGGCAAAAAGATAATTATGTGCAATTGATTACTTAACTAATTAGTTTTTATTTTAAAATTTTTATATTAGTTAAAATAAATATTAATCATGTTTGGATTAATATTTGAGAGAGTTCATTATTATCTTATTAAAAGATAATTATTTAAACAGATAGCTTTTTAAGATAAGGTTTATTTTGAATTAATTTATATTTATTTTGGGAATTTTTGTACCCTAAAATCACGAACTCAACTATCTAGCTCAGGGTACAATTGGCACGAAAAAAATAAAGGAGGAAATATTTTGGAGATGTTTTGTTATCTCCGGATCAAATAGCTCGAGTTTGTGTCAATAAGTCCGGAACAACCCAGGATCTTCCAGACTGTTAGAGATGCAAATGATAGAGATCGAGGTACCCAGCGTACAGATCGTCTGTATCAAGCCTGTCTTTCTGGTCAGTAATGGAAGCAATCGTCCCTACCATCGTAAAATAAGAGCACCTGGCTCTGCCCATTCACAAGGACTCGATTCTATGTAAGTCAAGCCATCATGTTCCAATCATATCCAGCTCGATAATGACATCTAGCTTGGGGTGGTTCAACGATGCACATGGAAGAATCCCTACAAACCCAGATGCCCGATATGTACAATAAATGCATGCAATCATTATATACATTTATTGATTGATGTAAATAGAAATAAGCTTAATTAGGATATTTAAATGTCCATTAATTTGTGAAGTTACCCAATATTGTACGTTACCAATTATAGTAACCAATATTGTCCTTCATAATTCCCTATAAATACAAGGGGAGTGGACAGTGGAAGGGATCGACATTCTGTATGCAAAAACTCTATTGAAATTGTCATAAACAATTTTTTCTAGGGTTCCTAAATAGATCAATAATAGTGACTTGTGGACTAGATGGATTTTAACCACTGAACCACGCAAATTATGTGTTTATATTTCTTTACATTCAATTTACTGTAAGCTTAATCTCTCTATTTTGGAATTCTAAATCCCATGTTGACGGAAAATCGTGTCAACAAATTGGTGCTTTCGTTGAGAGAGCAAGTTAAGCTTGACATCTAGCACGATATTCAACCCAACAATCATCATGATGGTTACTCGTTCAATGCGCGACAATGAAACGGAGTAGCCTGATGATCATGGAGGTTACCGTACTGCCATTCCCATTGGGGAAGGTACGTCTGCATAGCGTCGTCCTTGAAAACAATGCGTGAACGAGGATGATGCTGGAAGTTCGGCATCACTTCCCCCAAATGCAGGGTACCTGACTTCCATAGAAATGGAGAATGCTCAGTTTCACCAAAGCTAATAGGAAAATTGAAGAGGTTCTAGCTCAATTACCCCTTCTTGCAACCGATGAAAATGTAAGAATAACGCAAAGTGGGTGCCACAGATCTCGGTCCCACCAAAATAATCGACCTAATGTAAGTCATTCCGTCATAACAGCAACACCGAGCTCCATTCCTTCTGAACGGACTCCTAGGAACAACCCTCCTACTAATAACCAAAAGAAGGGACAAGCGGCTCACACTCACAGAAATCAGCCTTGGCAGGCAAGGTGAGTTGAGACTACATCGAGAAGGGTGGAGATCCTCATGAATCCACCAGCGCCTCAGCCAACCGCTTAGGTACCACGTAATAACTCTATGTTGCCACTAACTTGGGAAATCAGAGTAGACAATGGGCGAGGCATCTGGTCCGCCCAGATGGGACACCAATTGCTTCACCAATAAGGCATCCTCCATCGCCTATTCGTCATCCAACACAACCACGTTGACTAAGGAAAGCTTATGGGTGCGAGAATGAAATGAGACATTCTGTACCTACAAAAGACACATATGCCCCTCGATCTCACACTAATAATCCAGCTCCTTGCCCTCAACCACGAGCAGTAAGCTTCATGGATGGTAGTTATTGGACAGAGAGCAAGCACGGGGGAGGAGCGGGAATACATGTAACACAAATTCCCATTGACACGAAAGCGATTTAAAAAAACAATTGAGTTCAGCTCAAAGCGTGTGCTTCAATCCACAGTCCAACCTGCGTGATCATCTAAATGCACAAAGAGGACAGTCAGCTCACTATGATGATCTAAGCTATACTCAGACCAAAGGAGATCTGTCTATCGTGTATGACAATGGGAAGGTCCCACCTAACCGAGCTCGAGCTTGGAAGGACAATAACCCACCTAACACACACAATAGGATGGGAGCTAGTTGCCAACTCCCAAATAACTTGGAGACAATGGATCCAACCCTCAAATGGCTAGCCCTAATGGAGGAGCAAATGAAGAGGCTCTTTTCTGGGAAAAAAATAAATGATTGTGATTCTGATGAGGGGTTCAAACCTTTTGCCCCTCGTATCGCAGAAGCTCTGTATAGTGTTGGCGTCAGGATGCCAACTATGCCCACATATAATGGAACCACAGATCTGTCCAACTACATTGGGACCTTTAACACTCTGATGATGGCCCACAATATGAACGTTGACCCGCGGTGTGTTCTATTCCCAACTACGTTGACCGAACCAGCCAAGCTATGGTTCAAAAAATATAAGAAACACTCAATCACCTCTTGGAAAAAAATTTCCTCCGAGTTCAAGATATAATAACAAGCTACAAAAGAGTTTCGAGTAGAGGCCGACTCACTAGCCAACACTAAACAACAGCTCGGTGAGTCCCTGAAGGCCCAAGCTAAAGACGCTGACGAATCATTATAGGAAGAGTTCTATGGAAGCAGCTCCAAAGGAAAGGAGTGAAAAGTGTAGATGAATTCTTGGCTCGAGCTCAAGAATGGATAAACCTAGAAGAGGCAGAATCTTGTAACGCCCTAGATAACCAAGACCGTTACACTGTGTATTTGAAATAGTGCAAGACTTGCTAATCAAGTCATTTGAACAAAAATTTGATCCTAAGGTCAATCATCAGGTTAAGATTAAAATATTTTGATCATAAACAGTTAATTTTCAATAAAACGGATGTTTAATACATGGGATCCCAAAAATAGGGTATAAGTGATAATTTACAATCTCCAAAACATAATACAACCAAAAGCCACTCTAATGGCAAAACACAAGTTTTAGGGCTTTGTCCCTGCACTTTCCCTCGACCGTGGCAGACAAGCAGCTTAACATGTACACTTCGTCCCTAGAGCTCTTCAACTCACGATTGGTCCAGCTTCCCTTTGCCTTTACCTGCACCACGTAGCACTCGTGAGCCAAGGCTTAGCAAGAAAATCATAAACAGCTAGCACATATA
This sequence comes from Humulus lupulus, assembly GCF_963169125.1. Classification (NCBI taxonomy): domain Eukaryota; kingdom Viridiplantae; phylum Streptophyta; class Magnoliopsida; order Rosales; family Cannabaceae; genus Humulus; species Humulus lupulus. The sequence continues at coordinate 113,840,143 of NC_084796.1, forward strand.
GCAACAAACATATTCAATCAATCTTAACTCAATCAGTTCAATTAAATAACAAAATACAAGCATCAAACTAACAAATGGTAAACATATAATCTCAAGTTCATATTCTAGCCACTTACACAAATGTTTAGGGTTGGTACGCTTAGACCGAGCCCTTTGTTTATCTTGCTGACCTCGGCTAGCTTAGGCCAAGCTGTGTTCAGTACACACATCATCAGCCCCGACACCCTTAGGTCGTTCATTCTCATATATCATAACAATCGTACAATCACATAGTACACGTATTCAAATATCGAGAACCTCAATCCCATTCACAACCACAAGGGTGCAGTTTTCTTACCTAGAATTCCGAGCGAAGAATACAAAATGGTCCCAAGCATGATCCTCAGTCTAGAGCCTTGGCGATAAACCTAGTGACAGTATCAATGGGTAACCATCAATTTCTAGTCCAAATAAATACTTAGGGAACAAATATTAGTCTTTGTGACCTCGAATTTTACTAAACTGGGTAGTAGAATTCATTCAGAGCGCCTAGGTTTGAATCCCCGAGCCTTAAACCTTATTTTCCCTTAATTCCAGATTTAGGGATGCAACTTGCCCTTAAGGGCCACAGCCCGCCCCTTAGACAGAGGATCAATCCTCCATGATGGGGGACACGGGCCACGACTTACACCACTCCGAGTCGCGGCGCGCCTGGCGTCTAGAGGCTTCCAACCTCCAAAACTCATGCGGGTTGCGGTGCCTGAAGAATAGGGCCGTGACCCAAGCCCCTAAACCCAAAAAAAAAACCAACTTTTCTCAGTTTTCTCCACAAGCCTAACCTCAAATTTCCATCCCAAACTAGCATCCACTCAAATTCAAGCCCCAAATTCTCATCCTTATATCCCAGCCATCTCAACTAACCTATAACCTTTTTCTTTCACCATTTCATACCCAAAACCAGCTAACAAACTAAAACTCATACAAACTCAAACCTTTAACATAGTTTCAACAGAATTATAGAAACTAACTTGAATTCTTACCTCAAATTGCAGCCTAATTCCTCAGCAACATCTTTGGATGATCCTAACTTGATCCCTTGGGTTTCCACAGCTAAACTCCTAGCCCCACTTCCTGAGTTTTTCCCTTCATCTAGCTTCAAGGCACAATGAGAGAGAGATGAAGAGAGAGTACATGTAAGAGGGAGAGAGAGGGGGCTGAGAGTTCAGAATTCTTGGGTGGTTTTTGGCTGAGTCTAGATTTACCCCTGAATTAATCTCTTAACTCAAAAAGACCAAACTACCCCCCTTGAATTACTTAGTCCTTGAATTTGCTCTAAGGGTAAAATAGTATTTTCCTGATTCCTGCTAATTCCTCAACTATTCCTAACGTTTACCAATTAATCTCATCGTGACCAATTAATTACCAAATACTTATTCATTATCTAATAATTCCCAAAATACCCCCAGGCTCTCCCGGAGCCGAGTATTTAAACCCCGCTGTGACCAATTTGCTAATTCGCTCACTAGGACCGTCTCGAGCCATATACTGCAAATATATCCACATAATAATGTGGTCTCAACCATTTATCACATAAAATCACATTTATGCCCTCAACGGGACAAAATTAAAAATATGCCCTTATGAACAATAAAGGACCCACATGCATATTAAATACTCATAAATATGCATATAACATACTCACATAATCATATTAATCATGCATGCCACATAGTGACACATTTAACCAATTAAAGATACATATTTCCAATTATGCCCTCCTGGCACTCTAATCAAGGCACTAAGCCCTATTAGCAATTTTGGGTCGTTACAATCTGTTGTCGCAGGATCCAGCCAGACCCTTGTTCAGCCCGCTAGAGTGGTGGTGAATCCTGCCGCTACGGCTTGGCCTACCACTCAGAATAACCAAGCGCAGGGTAATAAATGAAAAGGGAATGGTGAGGGTAACCAGATTGGGCCTAAGAAGAATAAGCCCGGGGAGAAATATACATCCATCTACACCTATACCGATCTAACAGATATGTGAGAGCATATCTATGTTGCTAATTTTACTCACCTTCCATGGAAAAAGGAAGAACCTTTAAGGAATCAAAGGGAAATGAGAGACCCGACTAAATTCTGACAATACCACAATTATATCAACCACAACACAGATGATTGTTGCTAGTTAAAGGATTGTTCCTAACCAACCAACGGGGCAAAACCTTCTACCATCTCTGGGTAACCAATTCAATCCAGCACAAGCTCAACCAACTCAGGGAAATAAGATCATCCCTCCCCATGTTGAAGGCGGGAACATAGTCACCATTGCAGGCGGACCTCATCTGGTAGGAATGAGCAATAGAGCCCAAAAGAGATATATCCAGGAGCTAAAAATACATGATCGTACCAAGTTCATTCTGGAGCTAAGATTATCTAAACAACAACGATTGGATAAACAACCAATCATTTTTATGGAAGAAGACACTAGCCATGTCCAATTCCCTCATAATGATCTGCTGGTGATAACTATTCAACTCGCTAACCGAAGGATGCGCAGAATACTGATTGACAATGAGAGCTCCGTGAATGTGTAATTTATGTCCACCCTTGAAAAAATGGGGCTATCTATAGCTGATCTTAAGGCGGCCTCTATGACCCTCTATGAATTTTTCAAGAGAGGGAATGGCAGCCATAGGAACAATCGATCTCGTAGTAACATTGGGAGATGAGGTGCGAGCTATCGCCAAGATGCTCGAGTTCATGGTAATTGACTGCCCGGCTGCCTACAATGCAATTTTAGGGAGACCTGCGCTAATGGCGTTTGGAGCTTAACTTTAGTTCGCCACTTGGCCATGAAATTTCCATCATCCTCATGAATATGTACCATGAGAGGATATCAGCTCGTTTCCCAAGGAATGTTATAGCATTGCCAAGAATAGAAAATCATAACTCGAACATCAAGTCATGGTAATAATCAAAGAAAATGAGGAAACTCATGCAATGGTAATTGTCGAAGAAGCGGAAGATCCTCATGAAGCTTGAAATGAGGTCGCCCAACCTAAAAAAATTGATCCAAGATTAGGTAAAGAAAGATTTAAGCTCCAGGCTTTAGAGGAGCTAGAGGAAATCGTTCTCGACCTATAAGTACCTTCGAGGGTAGTAAAGTTTGGAAAAAATCTCGAAACCGAAATAAGGAATTGGTCGAGTTTCTAAGGAAAAATATTGACGTATTTGCATGGTCGCATAAGGATATGGTGGGAATCAGTCCAAGCATAATGATGCATACCTTAAACTTGGACAAAAACGTGCCTATGAAGGTCCATAAACGTAGGTTGTTGGGAAAAGAGCGAGGAAAAGCTCTGGAGGAAGAGGTAGCTCGCTTATGAAATGTGGGTTCATTAGGGAGGCTAAATATCCGACTTGGATTGCCAACCCCATTTCGGTCCCAAACCCAAACTGAAAGTGGAGGACCTGCATCGATTTCTCCTACCTCAACAAAGCATGTCCTAAAGACTGTTTCCCACTACTGAGAAAAGATCAGCTGTGTAATGACCCAAAAATGCTAATAGGGTTTAGTGCCTTGATTAGTATGTCGAGAGGGCACAATTGGATATGTATGTGATTATGTGATTTAAATGTCTGACTATGTGGCATGCATGATATATATGATGATGTGAATATATTAAATGCATGTTTATGAGTATTAGGTATGCATGTGGGCCCTTTATTGATTATAAGGGCATAAATGTGATTATATATGCTCAATGATTGAGACCACATTATTATGTGGATATATTTGTATTACACGACTTAAGGCGATCCTAGTGAGCGGATTAGAGAAATAGTCACAGTAGGGAATAATACCCGGCTCAAGGAGAGCTTAGGGGTAGTTCGGGAAGTGTAATGTATATTTGGGGTTATTGAGTGACGAGTAGGTATTCTGTAATTAGTTGGGAAAGACGGGATTAATTGGAAAATTGATAGGATGACTTGAGGAATTAGCGGGAATTGGGGAAAAAAGAACATTTTACCCTTGGAACAATTAAAGGAGGCTGAGTTTTTAGAGGGGTATTTCTATCTTTTCGGATTAAATATATCCTTAGACACTTTAATATTTTACCAGAATTATTAGGAACCCATAAGAACCTCTCAGTATTCTCACCCTCTCACTCACGTTCACTCTCACTCCTACTCTTAAACTTGAAGCTAAGGAAAAATTGAAGGAGAAAACTAAAGGATTTGGGCTGGTTTAAGCTGGGGAAAATCAAAGCTAGGGTCAGACAAGAGTTTCTGACGAGATTAGGCTATCAATTTTGGTAAGAATCTAATTTTTGATTGTTGAATTATGTTGAAATAATGTTAGAACTTAGAGCTTGCATGAAAATGGTTTCTAAGACTGATTTGGGTCTTTGAAGGGAGTAAAGAATTGTTTATAGGCTAGGTAAGATGTTTAGGCTATAAGGATAAGAATTCTAGACTTAAATCTAAGTTTGGCTGGTGATTGTGGTAAGAATTTTGGGTTTAGGCTCGAGGAAAAACTCTAGAAAAAGGTCAATTTTCTGGGTTTGGGGCTTGGGCCGCGGCCCTGTTCTTCAGGCACTGCGGCCCGCATGCTCAAAGAGGCTAAGATGCCTCTGTTTTTCCTAAGCGCGCCGTGACCCAGGGGGTGTAGGTTGCGGTCTGTGTCCTCCAGCAGGGAGGGTCTTGCCTCTGTCTAAGGGGCGGGTCGCGGCCCTAATTGGGAAGTAAAGGAAAATAAGTATATTAGGCTCAAGGAAGCTCGGGGATTCAAACCTAAGTGCTCGGGATGAATTCTACTACCCGGTTTGGTAAAATTCGAGGTCTCGGAGACTAGTATTTGTTTCCAAAATATTTAATTTAATTAGAATTTGATAAGTTATCCATCATTTCTTGTGACTAGGATTACCACTAAGGCTTAGGATTGAGGATCGTACTCAGAATCGTTCCTTACTCGTCGCTCGAGATTCGAGGTAAGAAAACTTCACCCATGTGGTTCTATTAGGGACTGAGATTCCCAATAACTGAATATTTATATTCCAAAATTGTATGGTTGTTATGTGCAATAAGAAAGTATGGCCTAAGGGTGTCGGGGCTGATGATAAGCGTACTGCACGTAGCTCGGCCGAAGAAAGTCAGGGTCAGCTATATAACTAGAGGGCTCGGCCTAAGGGCACCAACACCTAATTGTTTATAATACTGATCGAGATACATGTTGAAAGTTTATGTTTATCTCTATCTAGTTGTATACATGTATTATGTTGATTAGTTGAACTAATTGGACTAAAGATGATTACATGCTCATGTTGCTATTCATGCTTGTTGTTTATGGTTTTCTTACTGGGACTCGGCTCACAGGTGCTACGTGGTGTAGGTAAAGGCAAAGGGAAACTAGACCAACCCTGAGTTGGAGAGCTTTGGGGTGGAGTGTACATTGTCAGCTGCTTGACCCGCCACGGTCGAGGGAATTTATAGGAATTAGAGCGCTAAACTGCATTTTGCCGTTAGAGTGGCTTTTGTTGTATCTGACTTTGAGGGTTGTTTTCTGCCATGTAAATACTATTTTTTTGGGGGGGATCCCATGATTCAAACACTTGTTTTAATGAAAATTAACCATTTATGATCAAAATCTTTTAACCCTAACCTATCAGTTGTCTTTAGATAACACATTTATGTTCGAACGACCTGATTAGCAAGTCTCGCACTATTTTAAACACATAGTGTAACGATCTTGGTTATCCAGGGCGTTACAAGCTAGTTGACGCCACACCCGGCCACGAGCTCATGTCCTTCATAGACACGTATTTTGGATATAACCATATCACAATGAATCATGCGGACCAAGAGCACACCAGCTTCATGACTGAACATAACGTATACTGCTACAAGGTCATGCCATTTGGGCTAAAGAATGTTGGTGCGACATATCAAAGGTTGGTGAATAAGATGTTCATCAACCAGATCGGAAAGAAAATGGAGGTGTATGTCGATGACATGCTCGTCAAGTCAAACACTTCCAATAACCATGTATTCAATCTAGAATAATGTTCTGGCATGCTAAGAAAGTAAGACATGAAGCTGAACCCGCAAAAATGTTCCTTTGAGGTTTCATTGGGGAAGTTCTTAAGCTTCATATTCAATGCGAGGGGCATCGAAGAAAACCTAGAGAAGGTCACTATTATAAATGCCTTCATCAAGATCACGAAAAGAAGTACAAAGCCTAACTAGAAAGGTTGCGGTCTTAAACCAGTTCTTATGGAAGTCCACAGACAAATGGCTTCCCTTCTACAACTTGCTCAGGGGAAATAGACATTTTGAATGGACAGAAGAATGTGAACATGCATTTTAGGATCTGAAGACTCATCTGGCTGAACCCCCCATGTTATCAAAACCAGTTGCTTGGGAATGTTTGTACTTATACCTAGCTGTAACGGAAAACACGGTCAGCGTTGTGTAGTTCGAGAAAAAAAATCCAACATAGAAATTGGTGTATTATGGGAGTAAGAGGCTTCTGGGAGCTGAATCCAAATATCCTCTAATTGAAAAACAAGTGTTTTGTTTGATTCTGGCCTTCAGAAAGCTCAAGTCGTATTTCCTGTCCCACACTGTACATGTCTTAACCGATCAACCTTTAAGGCAGGTCTTGCAAAAGCCTGAGACATCAAGAGATTTGTTAAAGTGGGTCATTGAACTCAGCCAGTTCGAGATACTGTATAAACCACGAACATCAATCAAAGGCCAAGCGCTCGCTGACTTCGTGGCTGAATGTATGGGGTTCCAAGATGAACCAATTAGGGAACTAGTACAAGAATTGTTGAAACTCTTCAATGATGGATCGTCAAACGAGAATGGATCTGTAGCTAGAGCAATCCTAATCTCACCCGAAGGACATCGCTTCCATACGGCTCTTAGATTTTGTTTTCACGCTTCCAACAACGAAGCAAAGTACGGGGCATTATAGGTTGGAGTTTGGGTAGCGAAGGAGCTGAAAGCAAGATAAATTCATTGATTTAGTGATTCTCAGCTCGTGGTTAATATGGTATTAGGAGAATACCAAACTTGAGGAATCAAAATGGTAGATTATCTAGCTAAGGTTAAAGATGAACTGTCAGAATTTGAGTTGTATTCCATCAAACAGGTCCTCACTAGCAAAAAATGAACACAGATGCTTTAGCCCGACTTGCCACAACCAAAGAAGCGTACACATTATATGTGGTCCCAATAGAATTCTTGGATAAACCAAGCATCAATGAAGAGCCAGTGGAGGTTGGAGTGATTTGTGAAGAACCCACCCGGATGACTCCCATGGTTGAATTCCTTACAACCGAAAAGCTACTAAAAGATCGAAAGAATGCACAAAAATTATAGGATCAGGTCCCGCGGTACGTTATGGTCGAGGGTATTCGCTACAGGAGAGATTATTCTTTGCCCCTCCTAAGGTGTGTTTTTCCCAAGGAAGCACAGGCTATCCTCTGAGAAGTCCACGAAGGATTTTTTAGGGACCACGCTGGGGGGAAAAGCTTGACTCTAAGAGTACTAAGGCAAGGTTATTTCTAGTCCATGTTGAAAAAGGACTCAACCTCGTATGGCCTCAAGTGTGGAAAATGCCAACATTTTGCCACCATTGTCCAAGCTACACCCATGGAGCTAGCTATGATTTCCTCGCCCTGGCCATTCGCTATATGGGGGATTGACCTAATCAGCTCGTTGCCTACTAGAAAAGGAGGATTTTGCTACGCAGTTGTCAAAATCGACTATTTTACTAAGTGGGTTGAGGCGGAGCCTTTGGCACCTATAACCTCAACGAGAGTACTAGATTTTGTCGTGAAAAGTATAATATGTTGTTTTAGACTCCCAAAGAAGATTATGTCTGATAATGGAACTCAATTTGACAGCGACCTATTCACAAATTTTTGCAAGTAAGGCATAATAAAAAATTTCTCTTTGATGGCATACCCTCAAGAAAATGGGCAAGTCTAGGCAGTAAAAAAAACCCTAAAGGCAAGCTTAAAGAAACAACTAGAAGATGTTAAAGGGTTATGGCCTGAATAACTTCCAAAAGTGCTCTGGGCCTATAATACCTCAAATCATACCTCCATTGGACATACTCCCTTCTCTATGACTTTTTGAAGTCAGGTTATGCTCCCAGTTGAGGCTCTAGTGACGTCACATAGGCAAAGGACCTTCAGCTAGGATCAGAATCATGACCTGCTTACTGTTGACGGTGAGAACTCGTCAACCAAGTTAAGTTATAAAAATAGTAACGTAGGGATTATCAAAAGAAAAGCTTTAGAAATCTAAGTAGAAACTCCAAGAATAATTGCAGAATAAAAATGGTGAACTCAGTTTGTATTGATTATGGTGCAATGCTACAGTAATTTTTCCAACCCCTTTCAATGTTCAAGAGGGGTTCCCTTTATAGGGGGCTCTAATGGCCCCAGATACATGGTGGTCCAGGGGACCAGATGGTACATGAATACCCCAGCAGGAGAGTATCTTCAGAGGTAGTGGTGTCGACTCTCGTACATGATCAGGGTTGGTGGGAGCACTTCCCCTTTGGTACCTGATCGTACCTCCACTACTTGCCTAGTACGGGTGTCAGATGAAGTCGCACCAGATGTAGTGGTGCAGGTGGTTGTGGTGTTGATCCTGACACTTGGTTACCAACGTACAGGCAGTGCCTTTGCCATTGGTCGAACTTGTACCACCTACACCTGTCTAGTACGGTCCCCAGAATCACGTCCTTGCACTCCCCCTGCCGTACGACCCGCTCCCATACACATGCTTCGTATTTGGAGGTCTCTCTCGTGTGTTCAAGATATTCCCTTGCTCCAACCTCCTTTCACTTCGCGAAATATAAGTGCACTTGTAGCCTTGAGTATGCTAAGCAGAGGGGTGTTGTACCCCACTGGTGACACCTTCCGAAGAAAGTAAAGAAGGGCCTCCTCAGCGGGGCCTATGCTTGTGTCGGAGCGAGGGCACAGCTAAGGTGAGGCGAGGCCTCACGGACGGCCACGCGGAGGGGCCTCATTGAAGGCCTCGCGGATGGCCTCGCGGGCGCATGGGCGCGAGGAGCACGAGCGCAAGGCGCGAGGCTGCACAGGAACACGGACGTGAAGGTGCGAGGCCGCACAGGTGCGCGGGCGTGAGGCGCGGGGTCCGCGGGGCCTAGCCTCGCGAAGGACAGTTCATGCAAGTTTCCTTGGGGCATCGAGGAGGTCCACGAGGTGCTTGCCTCTTTGTGGCACAGACCCATGCATGCGAGGCGATGGTGCGGTGGCCTCGTGAGGAGGTGGTGACTCGAGGGCCTCGCGGAGGCATATGCATATGAGGGCCTTGCATGGTACATGTGTGTACTTAAGAGTTTCTGGGACCTTAGCACGTATTTCGGGCCTATCACAAGCGTGGACATTTGAGCATCCACACTTGCCCCCCAGTCTAGGAGAGGACCTTTAGGTGCTTTTGTAGACTCTTCTCTTTAATTCTTATAAATTGGCCCTCATGCCAGGTATACTAGTTACACTCAATCTTCTTAGCTTAGTGGTATTTAGACCTTTGCTCCTTTCAAGAGGTAAGGGGTTCAATCCCCCACAACCTCACTTTTATTATGGTTTCCTCCTTTTTTTTATATATATTTGGGATAATCTTTGGTATAACTATACCCCTTAATATATTTGGAGGCTACCACATCTTTTCTGTTTATTTTTGCAGACGCGTACTTTCGACCATTTAGCTCTTTTTGACCGTGATGGTACTTTTGGGCCTCAACCTCCTTTTGACCACGACAGCGTCTAATTTCTACAGCTTGAGGTATACTCTCTTTTTCCCTTGTTTTCATTGGGTCAATATTAGCACCACTCGGGATAGGGTACGTTGGCCTGAGCCTGTCGTGAGTTAGTTTTAAGGCATGCCCCTTTATTTATACCCTGTAGTGGATCATTTAGGGCGTTTGCATCTAGAGGTTTTAAGCCCATTCCTTTGTGTTTTGTAGCAATCCTCTCATTTATATGTGAACCCCTTTTTACTTTCGGGACGAGGTCTCATGGCCAGTGACGGCCCGTTCGGCATACCTCTGGGGGTTGAGTTTGTTGACTTGTCTTCAGACTCAGAGTCCCCTGAGGAAAACCCTTTCCAAGACTATGACTCCTTAAGGCAGGCCCGTTTCCGTCATCTTGAGCACATGGCTGAACTTAGGCGTAAAATTTGGGTGTATGCTCATTTTGAGCCTTTGTAATATCATTATTATTACTTTTTTCTTGTAAATCTTGCCATGTTACCAAGACTCCTTTTTTAATATATACATGTGTGGTTATTTATCTCTTATCCCTCTGTGTTTGAGGTCTTTTTGAGCCTGGATGATGGGGTTTGGTAAGTTCCCCTCTTTTATTTATCAGGCTAGAGGTCCTTTGGAGCCCATGTGAAAGGGTTCAATGGGTCCTTTTTTGGTGCCCCTTGACTATTTCTATAAGGATATTTTGACCCCTTGGGTTCTAGCTATCCATTTATATATTTTTGCGCGCGCTTATTATTTTTTGCGAGAAGCGTCCTTCTCGTCATTATTCATAGTACTATTTTTCCAAGGGTCTCTTTTAGGACCCTTTTTGGCTAGACAGCTTGGTGGCCGCTCTAGGCTTATTTGTGGGTGCTCTCTCTAAGGTCTTTCCTCTTGTGGGAGCATCTGCCTTTATTTGGAAGTGTGTTGTTTTTTTTTTTGTAAGACCTTTTGGCCTCCTTGATGTTCATAAGGGTAGCTAATCCTTGTGAACCCAAGAGATGCCTTGTAAGGTCCTCTCCCTGTTTATAAGGGTTCATCACATACTCTTCTCTTTTTTTATATATATATAAGGACTTCGTTTAAGGCCCTGATATAAGTGGTCCTTTTGGGATCCCCCTGTTCGAGGGTCCTTTTTAGGATCCTCCTGCTAGAGGGTCCTTTTTAGGATCCTCCTGTTAGCTGTGTGCTTTGCCCTCACGGGCCACTATTCCCCCCCAAGTGTCTGGTGAAGTTTATTTCGGCAGGCACTTTGATTGATGCCCACCTAAAGTAGAAAAAATAGTGTGCGAAGATGTGACCAGTTTCATTCATAGAATTCAGGTTACAACCATACATATAAGACTTACATAAAAAATAAAAAAAATAAAAAAAAAACTTACACCTACTTGGGAGGTTATCTAAGTAACCTCTTTGATTTTTGACTACCAAGCTAAGATAACATGCAACACGTTGAAAACTGATACTGCTTGCATTGGGTGCGGACGCCTCACTGGTAGTACTTCCTAAGGTGCTCTGCATTCCATGCTCGAGGTATGACGGTGTCGTCCATGGGCGCCAGCTTATAAGTGTTTGGGGGTATGCACTGAGTGACTTGGTAAGGCCCCTCCCAGTTAACCCCTAGCACCCCTGCCCCTGGGTCTCGCGTGTTGGGGAGTACCTTTCTCAGTACCAGGTCGCCAACTCTGAAAGTTCTCTCTTGCACCCTTGAGTTGTAATACCTTGCTGTGCGCTGCTGGTATACCGCCATTCTCATTTGTGCCTTTTCCCTTTTTTCTTCTAGCATGTCCAATCTCTCAGCCAGAGCTACGCGGTTGGCCTCGTCCCCGTACCCCTATATTCTGAAGGAATTAACCCGCATCTCAACCGGGAAGACGGCCTCGCATCCATATGCTAAGGAGAATGGGGACTCTCCAGTGGTCGTGCATGGGGTGGTTCTATAGGCCCATAGCACATTTGGCAACTCCTCCACCCAGGCTCCCTTCATCTTCTCTAGCTTGGTTTTCAAGTTCTTTTTAAGAACTCTGTTAATGGCCTCCACCTGCCCATTGGTCTGTGGGTGCACAACTACTGAGCAACTTCTCCTTATCCCTCTTCCCCTACAATATTCCTCGAAGGCTCCTCCCTCGAACTGGGTGCTGTTGTCGGAAATAATTTTGGAGGGCACTCCGTATCTACAAACAATGAATTTGTTGACGAAAGAGGTGATATGCTTGGCCGTTATCTTCACGAGGGGTTCCGCTTCAACCCACGTGGTGAAGTAGTCCACAGCCACCACCACGTACTTCGCTCCTCCCCTACCCACGGGAAGGGCGCCGATCAAGTCTATCCCCCAGATAGTGAAGGGCCAGGGGCTGGTCATGCTAGTTAACTCATTTGGGGGCTTCCGAGTGTAGTTTGCATGCCTCTGGCATTTGTCGCATTTCCTGGAAAAGTCATTTGCGTCTTTCTCCATGGAGGGCCAGTAGTACCCTTGTCTCATGGCCTTCCTAACCGTGGAGGGTCCACTCTCATGGTTTCCACACTCACCCTCATGTATCTCATGCAGTACTTTCAGCGCCTCCTCCTCTACACATCGCAGAAGTGGAATCTAGAACCCTCTCTTGTATAGAACCCCGTCTACCAAGGTGTACCTAGCAGCCTTATACACCAACCTTCAGGCCTCTTTCTTGTCCACAGGCAAGGTTCCTTCCTCCAGGTATCTCTTAATCAGTTCAGCCCACGACTCCTTCAGGACACTAACCATGTGTATGTCCGCGCTTACGGTGTTGGGTCTAGGTAATTATTCCACAGGTATCGACTCCGGGATATCCCCATCCTTAGTGGAAGCCAATTTTGCGATGGCATCGACATGGGAATTCCTCTCCCTTGGGATCTGCTCTATGCTGTATTCCACCAATCGTCCCAGATAGCCCTTCACCCTTTCCAAGTATGCAGCCATCTTGGGACCTCTCGCCTGATATTCACCTTTCACCTGGTACACCACCAATTTTGAGTCGCTAAAAATACGAAGGGTGCCACCTTTAGCTCCTGGGCTAATCGCAAGCCTGCCAGGAGCGCTTCGTACTCCGCCTCGTTGTTGGAGGCCTCAAACCCAAATCGGATTGCACAGTACATCTTGTGTCCTTCGGGTCCCGTCATCATGATACCTGCTCCAGACCCTCCTTCATTGGACGCCCCATCCACATGTAGGCTCCATTCCTCTAGACCCCTTTGCTCTTCCTCTATGACTGACCGCCCCCCTTCTTCACTTCTTCCTTCATTCGGCTGACTAGTGAACTCCACTATGAAGTCTGTCAGCACTTGTCCATTGATGGAAGCTCTCAGGGTATAAACAATATCGAATTGGCTCAACTCGATCGACCATTTCATCAGCCTTCCTGAGGTCTCAAGTTTATGCAAGACCTGTCTCAAAGGACTATCAGTGAGAATTTTGATTGCATGAGCATGGAAGTAGGGTCTCAACTTCCTCGAAGCCACAACTAATGCATATGCCAACTTTTCAATTTCTGGGTACCGATTCTCAGCATCCACCAACCACTTGTTGATATAGTACACGAGTTGTTGATGTTTCTTCTCCCCTCTAACCAAGGCCGCGCTTATGGCATGTTCAGACACTGCCAAGTATAAGTATAGCTTTTCACCTTTTTCAAGTTTTTCCAACAAGGGTGGCTTCCCCAAGTGCTCCTTCAACTTAATAAATGCCTCTTCACATTCCTCATCCCAAGCGAACTTTTTGCTCCCTTTTAGGATGTTAAAGAAAGGGAGGCACTTGTCAGTTGACCTTGAAATAAATCTGTTAAGGGCCGCAACCCTTCCCGTTAGGCATTGCACTTCCTTCTTGTTCTTGGGTGTGCTCATTTCTATCAGGGTCTTTATCTTATCAGGATTAGCCTCGATGCCTTTGGAGTTGACCATGAAGCCCAGGAATTTCCCCGAGGATACACCGAAAGTGCACTTGATGGGATTCAACTTCATTCAATACTTCCTGAGTGTGTCAAACATCTCACCTAAGTCCTTGTTGAGTTCTGCGACATTCTTGTTTTTCACCAGCATATTGTCAACATATACCTCCACATTTCTCCCTATCTGGTTGGCGAACATCTTATTGACCAACCTTTGATAGGAGGCACCCGCGTTCTTCAACCCGAAGGGCATCACCTTATAGCAGTAGAGTCCTTTATCCGTTATAAATGACATATGCTCTTCATCAACTGGGTTCATAGGAATCTGGTTGTATCCAGAGTAGGCATCCATGAAGCTAAGTAATTCATGCCCTGCCGTCGCATCCACCAACTGATCTATTCTCGGGAGAGAGAAACTATCCTTAGGACAAGCTTTATTCAAGTTTGAGAAGTCAACTCAAGTCCTCCATTTTCCATTCGGTTTTGGGACTAGTACTGGATTCGACACCCATATAGGGTAAAATGACTCGCGGATAAACCCATTGGTCTTCAGCTTGTCAACCTCTTCCTTTAAGGTTGCGTACCTCTCTGGGTCCAACTCCCGCCTCTTCTGCCTAACGGGCCTCGCTTCAGGGGAGATAATCAAATGGTGGCACATAACACTGGGATCTATACCCACCATATCTTTGTGACTCCATGCGAATACATCCAGATTATCCTTCAAAAACCTTATCAACTCCTCCTTCACGTCACTCCGCAGGCTTTTTCCTACCTTCAATTTTCTCAACGGTTCCTCCACTACTATAACCTCCTCTACTTCCTCCACAGGTTCTGCTCCTGACTCCTCCACGGTTTGGGGGTCTAGCTCATGTGGGCTCCCCGCGGGCACACATAGCGCCTCGTGTATCACCATGGCCATTGGTTCCTGTGGTTTCACAAACGCGCGGAGGGAGGTGTTGTAACACTCCCTCGCTTCTCTCTGTTCTCCTTTCATACTAGCTACTCCTCCGGAGTTGGGAACTTGATGACCAAGTGATATATAGAAGTTATGGCTTTCAATTCTCTTAGGGATGGTCTCCCCAATACCGCATTGAAAGCTGAAACACAATCTACCATGATGAAGTTAGCCATGACGGTAGTCTGCCGGGGTTCCTCCCCCATGGCGAGTGCCAACTCAATCATCCCTAGGGGTCACACCGAGTCCCCCGTGAATCCATATAGGGAAGATTGGCAGAGCTTCAGGTGGCGAATGCCCAGTCCCATCTTTTCCAAGGCAGGGCGATACAGGATATCCACTGAGCTTCCATTGTCCACCAGGACCCGATGCACACGCATATTGGCCAACTGAACTGTCAACACCAGTGGGTCGTTATGGGGAAAATGCACCCCCCGTTCATACTCCTCTGTGAATGTGATCGAGTCATTTTCTCCATTGAAGCTTTTTAGGGGTCGTTGCTCCAAACTCATGACACAGGGTGGCGGACTTCGCCTGGCTTCCCTAGCATACCTGTCTCGTCCCTTCCGAGAGTCTCCCCCAAACCCTGGACCTCCGAAAATGGTTCAGACTTCCCCCTGTATCTCTGGGGCTTGTCCTTGCGCCTGGGGTATCGCAGGCTCGTCCTCTGGCTTCGGCCTTTCTCTCCTGACGTATCGGCCTAGGTGCCCCCTGCGGATGAGCACCTCAATTTCTTCCTTCAAATGGATGCACTCTGCTGTTGTGTGACCGATATCCTTGTGGTACTGGCAGTATCTGCTAGGATCCCTTTTGGACCGGTCCTTTCTCATCGGTGGGGGCTTCTTGAAGGGAACTCGATCTTCATTGGTGAGGTAGATATGATCCATGGTATCTGTAAGGTTCGTATAGAAAGTGTAAGTCGTCTCCCTATGACCGCTCCCCCGTTTGGTCTTTCTCTGTTGATCATCCCTCGACTCTTCATACGCCCTTTTCTTCTTCGCTCCATTCGACCCTTCATTAGCTGGGGGCTTTACGTTGGACTCCTCCTTTCCTACCTTTAAGTTTGCATGGCCATCCTCCACACGAATGTACTTCTGCGCCCTCTCGTAGAAGTCATCTAGGTCAGTGACTTCCCTCTTTAGCATATTATCCCACAATTTGCTTCCTGGGTGCACTCCGGCTATAATGGCCATTTTTAACTCCCGGTGGGTCAGGCTCCCCACTTTAGCAGCCTCCATGTGGAACCTGTGAATGTAGCTCTTCATACTCTCCTTTTCTCCTTGTTTCACATTGGCAAGGCTGGTGCCTGGCATCGTGTAGTCCCACACGGCGTGGTGCTGTTGGAGGAAGTCATCTTAAAACTGTTGCCAGGACCTGATGGACCCTAGCCTAAGTCTTTTGAACCATTTGTATGCGGGTCCTTTCAATGTGACAACAAAGCAGTGGCATCTGGCTTCGCTACTAATTCCCCTCAGTTTCATCAGATCGTTAAATGCATCCAGATGGTACTTCGGATCTGCGTTTCCTTCGTAGGGGGTCATATGGGGCTCCTTAAAATTGGCAGGGAGCTGGAGGGCTTGGATCTCCCTAACGAAGGGTGACTCATGGTCGAACTCTTCCTCAAAAGCTTGACCTCCAGAGGCGGTGACGATCTTGCTTCGCAGGCTCCTCATTTTTGTGTCCAGGTCCTGCCTCCTCTTGCTTAGGGAGTCCCTTAAAGCGCACGGGTTAAGATCCCCCTTTCCTTTGCCCTCTCGAGGCGCCATAGGGGGCGTGGTCCTTTTACCCGTCCTCTTCTTTTTGAGCTCCTCCCATAAATCTGAGGGTGCCCTCTTTGAGGTGACCTCGTCATCGTTGCGAGAGGCAACATTGGTCTTCGGCTCTGGTTTCTAGGCCTGCTTTGGTTGTTCAGGATGTTCGTGTTGCTTCGTTCGGGGGGTGTTACTAGTGGAGAGTCGATTCCTCCCATCGTCTACCGGAACGGTGGTCTCTGGCCCCTCCTGACCTTTCTCTTTTCTCTTGGGCAGGGTCACGCTTGACTTGCCTTGAAATAGGCCATTCAGCACCTCTTGCATATTCTCCAGGGTGGTCTCCAACCTTTGGTTCTTACGGTGCAGCTCACGTATTTCCTCTTCATAGAACTGAGATTTAGAACTCGAGCTCATGGAATGGACCCGGGGATGCTTATCATGTTTACGCGTCGAGGGGCCTGGGTCCTGCCGGCCGGAGTTCGGTACTTGTGGTGGTTCAGGGAGCGGGAACTCATTGGCATTCCCTGGTGGTGCGGTGGTTGCCCTTGGAGGATTCTCACCAGGCGGGATGGCCGGTGATGAGACCTCCCTATCACCCTCATGAACCTCAGGGTCCCTTGGGGGCTCCACATCTCTGGGTGGAGGAGGATCCTTCATGGAGGCCTTTAGCTGAACTCCGTTAAGGTGGACTTCCACCTCTTGTGGCTCCTTGAGTCGCTTTGAACGTCTCGGCATTTCCTCTTGCTGGGAGTAATGGTAGAACAAGAGCTTGGTACTTAGCTTCCCACAGACGGCGCCAAAATGTTGACGGTGAGAACTCATCAACCAAGTTAAGTTATAAAAATAGTAACGTAGGGATTATCAAAAGAAAAGCTTTAGAAATCTAAGTAGAAACTCCAAGAATAATTGCAGAAGAAAAATGGTGAACTCAGTTTGTATTGATTATGGTGCAATGCTACAGTAATTTTTCCAACCCCTTTCAATGTTCAAGAGGGGTTCCCTTTATAGGGGGCTCTAATGGGCCCAAATACATGGTGGTCCAGGGGATCAGATGGTACATGAATACCCCAGCAGGAGAGTATCTTCAGAGGTAGTGGTGTCGACTCTCGTACATGATCAGGGTTGGTGGGAGCACTTCCCCTTTGGTACCTGATCGTACCTCCACTACTTGCCCAGTAAGGGTGTCAGATGAAGTCGCACCAAATGTAGTGTGCAGGTGGTTGTGGTGTTGATCTTGACACATGGTTACCAACGTACAGGCAGTGCCTTTGCCATTGGTACGAACTTGTACCACCTACACCTGTCTAGTACGGTCCCCAGAATCACGTCCTTGCACTCCCCTTGCCATACGACCCACTCCCATACACATGCTTCGTATTTGGAGGTCTCTCTCGTGTGTTCAAGATATGCCCTTGCTCCAACCCCCTTTCACTTACCGAAATATAAGTGCACTTGTAGCCTTGAGTATGCTAAGCAAAGGGGTGTTGTACCCCGCTGGTGACACCTTCCTAAGAAAGTAAAGAAGGGCCTCCTCAGCGGGGCCTATGCTTGTGTTGGAGCGGGGGCACAGCTAAGGCGAGGCGAGGCCTCATGGACGGCCACGTGAAGGGGCCTCACTGAAGGCCTCGCGGATGGCCTCGCGGGCACGAGGCGCGCAAGGCGCAGGGCGCACAGGCGCGAGGCCACCTGGGCGTGCGGGCGCGAGGCGCGGGGAGCGCATGGGCGCGAGGCCGCACAGGCGCAAGGCCACACCGGCGCGAGGCGCGGGGTGCGCGAGGCCTGGCCTCGCAATGGACCATTCATGTGAGGTGCCTTGGGGCATTAAGGGGGGCCACGAGGTGCTTGCCTCTTGGTGGCATAGACCCATGCATGCGAGGCGATGGTGCGGTGGCCTCGCGAGGAGGTGGTGACTCGAGGGCCTCGCGGAGGCGTATGCATATGGGGGCCTCGCATGGTACATGTGTGTACTTAGGCATTTCTGGGACCTTAGCATGTATTTCGGGCCTGTCACAAGCGTGGACATTTGAGCATCCACACTTACTGTATTTTTATACCTAATTAAAGAGCAACGGGAAGAGTCTCAGTTGTATCTTACCCATTATCAACAAAGAGTAACTCGTTATTTAAATTGGAAGGTCAAAGGATGAAAAACTCGAGCTGGGGGATATGGTGCTCTGAAGGGTATTCCTAGCTAACAAAGACCCTGAAGACAGTGTACTGGGACCAAACAAGGAAGGCCCCTATCAGATCATGGAGATCTTACGGGAAGGAACCTTCAAACTAGCTTGGCTAAGTGGAGAATTGGTTCCACAAACTTGGAATGCTTTACATCTCAAGAAGTATTATCAGTAATATGATATCTTTGTTAGATTTAATGTGTTTTGTTCTTATGAAGATTTATTTATAAAAGCCATTTCATTTTGTTCAAATTTGAATAATAAAGGGTTGCTGCGTATTTTAAATGTGGTACAAGTTTTTGCATTTTATTCTTGTAATTTAGCATGATTTGATTATGTAAAAGTGATCTAGAATATTTATAAATTCTGATCGCTTGGGGGGCATATAACCCTCAAACAGTCTTTGAAACATTCAGCAAATTTAGGTTAACATTTTTGCAACTTAGAATTTGGAAAATTGATTACTCTACGGCTTCTTAAAGCTCGAGTTTTCAAAGGAATTCTTATTACGAACTAAGTTAAGAAAATTCAAAGCATAACAAAATCCTAGAATTTAACTAGGTACGAAAATCCTGGAACTAAACCAAGTCCAAGGCCTGGTCCATAACAGGTATACACAAATATGCAATCAAACTCCTGGAAATAACCAAGTCATCTACCAGAAATTAATTGGGTGAGCCATCAGGCAAAATATCTCGATCTAAAATTACCCCTATAAATATTTGGATGTATAAGGACTTTGAAGGTTCATAAACATAAATACTTCATAGAAAAGGGGAGTGAACAAAAATGATTAGATATAACAAGTTGAAACATATATCAAAATATGTAAATCATATTGAGGATCAAAATAACCTTGAGGTAAAGCCAAAAGGAAATTGTCTCGGCCTAAAAGGCTCAAAGCACCCAAACAAAGAAAATAAAAAAATAAATAAACATAAAATATGGCCCCCATCATCTTTGAGCTCCAGTAACTTGCTTTCAAGATGACACCTTTTCCTCCTTGCCTTTTGCTGCAGCTTCTAAAGACTCCACTCTCTCCGTAGACTCTTTTGACAATCGGTCCTGGAACTTGGCAAGGTAGCGCCCCCAAAGTTCTATGTCTAGGAACAAGAAATCCATTTCCTAGTTGTACGCTCAGCACTAATAGAACATTTCTTCCATAAAGTCTCTGCTTTGGCGACATCTCCTTGGCATTGGCTTCAACCTCCACAAGCTTTTGCTTGAGACTGTCAACCTCTGCAAGCTTTTGCTTAAGATCGTCGACCTCGAGCATAAGTTGGTCTCACCATTGTATTACCTCCGAGACTTATGCTTTGGAAATTCGCTCATTCTACTGGGAGGACTTCAGGGCATTATTGGCCTCGCCTAGGGCAGCCTTCGTGGCGTTGGCCTGGTCCAAATTGACCTTCACCTTCCCCAAGGCGGTCCTGGCCTCATCCACCATAGCTCGGATCCGAGCAAACCCACGGATTTGAGCCATGCAAGACTATAACCAATGATTAAAGAGGGGTCAGTTTGTGAAAACATGGAACTGGAGAATGAGGATAAGGATAAGACTTACTGTCAGAGTCATCCCCAACGAAGAGTCAAGGACGGTCACCATGGGTCTCGCCTATATGGCCTACAACTCTTTGGTGCTGACCAAGTTCGCATGCTTCATCAGATGGTTCACGATCTCCTTAAACGAACCACCCAGAGGTTCTAGATGTTTTCCAACCTCGATGGGAGGACCTAGGATTGTGGAAGTTGGGGCTATGACTTTGATGACCTGTGGGACATGCGAAGGATCATGAGGAGCTTGGGGAAGCACATTTTGGGTTGTAATTGCAGAGGGCTAGAGTTGCTGCTGGGTGGAACTGGTCCCCTTGATTTTGGTTGGAGAACCAGCAGCAACTCCACGTCCAGATGTAATTTTTTTTCAAGATTCTCAACTTCTTAACTTTAGGGTCGGTGCTGAAGATGTCCTTGATGCTCATATCTTCTTCTGCAAGGACAAACAAAAAAATTAGAACTGAGTTTTATAATTCTAACTATGCAAGCAACAAGTAGTAAAAGAATAAGAACCCTACCCTTCGAACTAGAGGAGGAAACCACTCGATCAGTTCTTGATAATGAATCGGGCTAGATACAACCTCTAACTCTTGGATTAATTGGGATGGGGGAGATTCTATGTAACGACCCAAATTTTCTAATAAGGCTTAAGGGCCTTGATTAGTGTACTGGGAGGGCATAATTGGATTATATGTGATTTAATGATTAAACGCATGTTATATGATTATTTGAATATATGTGATGCATGACTATGTGTATTAGTATGCATGTAGGCCCTGATTAGGTTAGAAGGGCATATTCGTAATTTTGGCCCATTGAGGGCATAACTCTATATATATGTGATAAATTGGTGAGACCACATTATTATGTGGATATATTTGTAATCTGTGATTCGAGGCGATCCTAGTGAGAGGTTTAGCGAAAAAGTCATGGCGGGGATTTATACCCGGCTCGGGTCGAGCCTGGGGGTATTTCTGGGAATTTAGAGCATATATTGGAGTCTATTTTGATATTGGGGAATATATTTGGTGATTATTTAGGTGTCGGGAAGTAAGCGGTAAATATTAGAGACACTCGAGGAATTAGCGAGAATTGGGAATAAATGACTAGAATGCCCTTGGATGGGTTAAAGGCTTAAATTTGAATGAGAGGGTATTGTGGTCATTTGGTTTATAAGGGATAAGTATTATTAAGTTTTATACTTTAGTGGATTGTGTAGAAAGAGCTGGAAGTCTGAAGGAAAGAAAGGAAAGAAAAGAAAGAAAAGAAGGAAAAGGAAAGAAAGGAAAAACATGGCAATTTCTAAGAACGGTTTGAGTCTTCTCCACCAATTTCTTCTGAATATTTGAGGCTAGAATCCAAAGGAGCTTAAGGCTGAGATTGTATACTTGAGGTCTTGATCAGTTTGGGGAAACTAGCTGAGGTTGTTCATTAGTTGAGGTAAGACTTTGAGGTTAATATTTCAGTTCTTGGTATTGATGTTGAATTGGTTTTCTAAGCAGAATTATGTGGGAATTCTAGGGAGTTGAGGCTGAAGCTTTGAGGAGGTGAAGGCTAAGCTAGTGTGGAGAATAACCTAAGTTGGGCTCACCCATCAAAGGTAAGGAATTCTAGTTCAAGTTCTGTGGTTTCAATTGTTGTTTTTATTGAGTTTCTGAGCTTTAGGTTCAGCTGTGGTGATTTCCTTGATTTGGGGTGCATGTGATTGAGTTATGTGTGGTTGGGATGTGTGGGGTGAGTTGGAGATTTTGGTAGGCTTTTTTTTATGTTTGGTTGAAGTTTGGAAGAGTTTTGGTAAGGTTTGGCTCGGGGAAAATCGAAGGAGGAAAATAAAGGGTTTGTTGTGCTGTGACTAGCGCTACAGCGCTAGTCACTGGGCGCTGTAGCGCTAGGCTATGTGGTCTGAGGCATTTTAGGCTCTGTTTGTAGCGTTGTAGCGCTCTCCTTAGAGCGTTGTAGCGCTACCCTGTTTCCAGAAAGGGGATTTTGGGTTATTTTCAAGGGTTTTTGCCCGAGGGTTCGAGGTTTGATTCCACCACCCCGTTTGGTGGAATTAGGGCTTCCCGAGGGCTCGGGATTGGTCCCGAGTATAAGTTTTGGACTTGAGGTTTGGTGATGATTTCTATCTATGGCTGTGACTAGGTGTACGCTAGGGCTCGGACAGGATGGTGCTTGAGGATTAAATTGAACAAAGCTAGCGAATCTAAAGGTAAGAAAATTGCACCCAGTTATGTGTTTCTGATGGGACTAAGAGCTCCCTATATCTGTATGATGTCATAGATGATATTATTCCATGGGACATGTGATATATGGCCTAAGGGTGTCGTAAATACTAATTGGGAACAGGGCGTGGCTCGGCCACTGGTAGCTGAGGACAGCTTAATATTCACTGAGCTCAGTTTAAGCGGGCCGGAGTCAGTGGGATAAATAGAGGGTGCAGCCTAAGGGCGTTAACCCTAGTTATCATATGTGAATTGATTATTGATATGGAATGATATACTTGGTATGTTGAATACTTGATTAACATGAATGCTTAGACAGTTGAGTACATGGTTATGCGGTATGAGTAAATAGAATGTATGTTGAATGATTATGCTCTGTTATTGTGTTTTCTTGCTGGGCCTTGTCTCACGGGTACTACGTGGTGCAGGAAAAGGCAAAGGCAAGTTGGACCCACCCTGAGATGGAGAGCTGTGGGGCTGAATGTACATAGTTAGCTGTTCGGCCGCCACGGCCGAGGAGTGGAACAGGACGAGAAATGCTTAACTGTCTGTTTTGCCTTAGAGTGGCTAATCACTGTAATTAAATCTTGAATCTTTTGTAAACATTCTTTAACTTATTATTTTTGGGATCCCATGTAAAAAGAATATTTATTTAAAAGAAATGAAGCTCTTGAGACCAAAATCTTTTAACCCTAGTTCAACTATAGTTTCGGTAACACGTTTTGAATTAAATGACTTGCTTAGCGAGTCTTGCACCTTTATAAACACATAGTGTAATGGTCTTGGCTATCCAGGGCATTACATTCTAACTTTACTACTTCATGGACCAACTAGGTTCAAGCTCCTCGTCTAGACTAGGTTCATACTCGGTCTGCCTAACACTCGGGGTAAAGAAACCATAACGCAAAGAACGCCATGACAGGAGGTTTGTGCCATACTGTTAAAAAATGGTTGACCTAAAATGTAAAGTGTTATCTACTACTGCGATATATTTGTTGTAGGAAAAATCATGGCGTACGACCAATTAGTCGACGCATTGATGTAAAGTCACATTTAGGTCTGGATCTTCAGAATATCAGCTCACAAGATGACTTAGATTAAATCGAACTAGTCTAAAACTGGCAGCAGCCCGATTTATTTCCCTATATTGATTACCATGGCTGGAGGTTCCGACTGCTGCCCCCGATTCGGCACGACCTTGGTCAGAATTCTACCTGCCTTCAATGATCTTTCTTTTAAGCACCAATGGTGCAACCTCCTCTTCTTCCTCGACCTCCTCAATGATTGGAGGAAGCTCCTTGGGAGGACATTGAGGCTTGATGGCCAGTGTTTGATCCTCTTTGATCAGCTTGCAAGCCACCACGGTGGCGTCATTCACCACCACCCTGAACTCCTTCTCCTTGGCAAGAGCGTTGGCTAGAGTTTGGTATTGACCCCCAAATGTCTCAGACCTCTCCGTTCTCTTATAAATAGCTGCACAAGATAAAAACTCGATCAAAATAAGTAAAACTTAACAAACGCAACGAATTCAGATGGAGTATAAGTGCAAAGATACTTACAAGGCCAATTGAAATAACGGTAATCGCAGTTCCAGAATCCGTTTGACATAAAGCACTGGTCTTTGAAGTCATTCAGAAGCCTGGGGAGGTCGATGATGCTGGTGGACTTAGGAAACCAGGTGAGGTAGTTGAAACCATCACCTCGGGTTTTAATGTCTAGATTGGCCTTCAGGCAAAAAAAATACAAAATGTCCTCTAGGTTGGGGACCTCCCACTCATTCTTGAGGAATAGATATTTTAACCCCGCAATGAGGTGAAAGGAATTTGGCGGGAGTTGGAAAGGGGAGATCTTCTCGTAATTTAGGAAGTCCACGAAATACTAATCCAGTGGGAGGAAGGCACTTGCCTTCAAGTGTTCATCACTCCAAACCCTGAAGTCGTCCTCCAATGAGGTGTAGCTTCGCTCACCTTCCAATGGAAGTCGAGCATAAAAGTTGGGATTCATCTCGATCCCATGACTTAGCATAATTTTATTCACTTTGGGTTGAGAAGTAATTCAAGACACGATCCTCTCCGCCTCAAAGAAACTATCAGGTCCTACCTCGATCTCCTTCTCCACCGCTGGACTAATGTGGGGAATGGGGGTCTCGGGGGCAACCTGTTTATCCTTACCTTGAGAAGAGGAGCCTTTCACAATCATTTTCTTTTGAGGAGCCATGACGAAGATTTTAGTTCGCCTGATTACAAAATGACCCATTAGAGGCGACTTGGGAATGTAATCTAATTCTAATAACAAAAGAAATGGCGACCTAAAATTCTAAGGCATTATTACTCGACCTGAGGCATCTATGAGTTAAGTGTAATCATAATACCCCGACACATGGTCCCACGTGCATCTCTAGTTCACCCACCCAAATCTCAGGAAGGTGCTAAATTTTCAGGATTCTTGTGTCAGACAAAGTGGTTTCGAAAAGCAGTTTAATGAAAAACCACTCCAATAACGTAACTGTTAAGCTAACCAGAACTGAACCTAAAACCCTTGAGTCTTCAAACTCATAAATTCAAACATTCATTCTTTAAACCCAGAAAACCCAAACAATAACCTATTTTTTGCGCATTATTTATAATCGTATCTAGTACTACTATTTTTGGCCTAGTAAAAAACTAAACTAAGCTCATACAGGACCAAAGTAAGGCAAAAGCACTGGAAAATTTCATAAAAACTTATTGAAAAATGAGAAAATAAAATTTAAACCAGGGATGAACATACTTACAGATTGGTTTTTTGATCGACGAGTGAAGGAAGAACAGAAAATGCTTAAAAAACCTAAGCGTGAGGGTCTGAGAATTTCTAGTAAGCAAATGATTTCAAAGAGTTTGAATCTTTTGAGAAGAAGAGATATAAATGGAAAATTTTGAATGCAAAGGTGGCTAGGCACAGATTTTGCTCTTCTATCTATATGTAAAATTCAGGGACAAATCTAAGCCACACGATTAAAGCAGGCAGAGATCCGAAGGTCAATAAACCAAACAGCAGCAAAAGTTGACAAGACTACTGTCACAGTACCTGAAACCCAAACAGACGCCTATGACAAGCAGACACGTGTCCCATCCTCGAGTGAGTGGGTGGGCACGTTTTCTCAAAACAGAAGTCGAAAAGCCCCTACTATGTGTGTCAGAAGTGACGTCATGCACGAGCAGGGGCTTGGGGGACAAATATTGTACCCTAAAAACACGAGCTCAACTATCTAGCTCGGGGTATAGCTGGCATGAAATAAATAAAGGAGGTAATATTTCAGAGAT
This sequence comes from Humulus lupulus, assembly GCF_963169125.1. Lineage (NCBI taxonomy): Eukaryota > Viridiplantae > Streptophyta > Magnoliopsida > Rosales > Cannabaceae > Humulus > Humulus lupulus. The sequence goes on from NC_084796.1 coordinate 113,865,778, forward strand.
GTTTTGTTAACTTCAGACCAAACAACTTGAGGTTATGTCATTGAGTTCAGAACTTCCCAGAATCTTCCAAACCGTTAGAGATGCAAATGATAGAGATCAAGGTATCCAGCGTCCAGATCGCCTGCATCAAGCTCGAACATTATCTAAGTCAAGCCATCTTGTTCCAGTCATATCCAACTCGAGAATGGCATCTAGATCAGGGAGGTTTAGCGACGCACATGGAAGATGTTAGGATTAATTTCCTAAAAGCATGTAAAGATATTTTATTGAATTAAATAAAAAGAACAATATTATTATATTTGAATATTATAATTATTGTTTGAATTAATTATATGATAATATCAAGAAAATTCATTATTCATTCATGAGAATATGATCTTGTATTAGTACTTGAGAATTAAGATCATATATAATGAATAAAATATTTAGTAACATATTAAAGTATGAAATCTTTAATGAACGGTTACTGGTGTGGTTTACTAAGCATACGGGATGCAAGTGATCTAGATTCAGATTACTAATGTGGATAGACATCTTAGTAAAGGTATTGTATATAATAGAAATTATATATGACAAGACCGATAAGGATTAACGATCTTTATAAACTTGTTGTTTGACATAAATTTTTTATTCTTATCATAATAAATGATCATTTGTAGATCAGTCTAAATCCTAAGTATTCATGAACTCATTTTTGTATTTAATTGGATCATTTGATTCACTCGTTAAGGTTTCTTAGTATAATAAGGTTTAGTTAATTATTTAAATTAGTTAATTATCTTTATAAACCTAAAAAGAAGTGATACTTTTCTAGTGATTGGTTTTCATAGACTGTCAGACTCTCTTTCTCAAACAGAAGCAATAGTTTTCCTAAACCTGAAAACTATTCAATTCCTCTTCTCTCTATCAAACCTCTCTAGATCTCATGTGTTGAGTACATCTACACACTCATAAATCAACATTTTGAATCCTATGTGCCCACACCCGTCCTTGTGTGTTATATTATTTTATAATATAATGTAAAATTATATTATATTATAATATAATGTTATAGATTAAATAAATGTGACAAAGTGTGTCACATATTGTAACATATAATAGAGAGTTACAATATTTAGATATATGAGATATATCCAAATAATGTAACATATTTGGTGTTACAAATTTGTAACCTCCAAATATTACCCTTTATTGTGTAAATTGTTGTTGCACAATATTGAGATGAATTTCATAAATCCATATGTGATATGGCTGTTAGAGATATGATTTTAACCCCAAGAATGTGTTTTGGGAATTACGAAATCATTTGGGAGGGTTTGGAACTGTTTGGAAAAACAGCACAATTTTTGTGCTGAATTTGGTCAGTGGTCGCGGCCACCAACATTCAGTGGCCGCGGCCACAGGCCAAAACTGACCAAATTTTCAGTTTTTCAATCTTTGTTGAACGGCTCAAAAAACCCAAATAACTTCCAAATCTCATTTATAATTCCATATTAATCCAATTAAACATTGGTAACAGCCATGGGAGTTGGTGGAATTTGAAATTCAAAGGGTGTCTCTAAACTCTATAAATAGGAGCCTATAGCTCACTTGTAAGACACAACATTTCTATCCATTAGAGCACTTGGCTAGAAACACCTTGAGGCTTGATAATTCCATAAAGCTTTTCCAATATCTGAGAGAGATCCCTTAGTGCTTGAGTTAGGGGGAAATAAGCTTTTGGACAAAGGTTTTAAACCTTGTTCAAGTTGGTGATCCCCAACCCTTTTCACTTAGGTTGTGTAAGTGAGAGTTTCTTGCATTTCTGTTCTTCTTTCTATTGTATTGTTTTCTTCTTATTCTCTTGTTCTTTTACTTGTATTTCTTGTTCAAGAGTTGTAATCTTTTCTTTACTTTTGTTTCAAACACCTTACTTTATTTGTAACATTTTGCTTAGAGTTGTATTTTACTATTCTCTTCTTCTTCATCATCTTCTTCATTTCCTTTTTATTTGTATTTTCAGTTGTAGAGTTGTAACACTTTATTTAATCAATCCTTGTCTATTGTAATATTTTGCATAGAGTTGCAACATATTATTATCATTTCCATTGAGGCAAAACAATTTTTCCTAACATTCAAAAGCTTATCCCCATTGTTGTTTCAATGGAAGGTGAGACAATCTAGATCATGAACCAAGACCTAGTGGGGTTTGATAGGTTTGATGGATTCCATTGAACTAGGTGGTAACACAAGGTAAGTGTAAATGTATACACTCTTTTGTATTATAGTGATGAGATTTTATTTCATGTATTAGCATGTTTTCATATGTTGATATATGAATAATTGTGTAGATGTTAACATATTAATACAATATGAGATTCATTGTAACATATGTGACACACCTATTTGTGATATTTAATGTGTAATCTTTAGAAGTGAACTTTTGAGAAGCTCAACATAATCTAGTGATTGTTAATCTTATGTGTATGTTATTTGTGATTTAGTAAGACATACATTTGACATAAAAAATTATTTTTTGAGAATTTATAAAGCATGATAATTAGGTAGTTTTTGACATGCCTATCTATTGATTTTATGAATCAATAGAATATATCAATATGTGGATATGTGAATTATTGTATGATATTTGTGATATATTTACAATATAATTATGAGATTCAAAATGCATGCTAATATGATGGATATATGTTGACAAATTATGTTAAATTTCTTTGAGACATAATTATGTTAATATCTAAAAGTATATTGATATATACATGAGAATTATCATGATTATTATGGTGTTTCATATAATATGATAATTAAGGTGATAATAATATAAATATGTTTTATCATATTTTATTGCAATGCGATGAATTACCATTTATTTGGTAAATAAAGAGAACTATTTGAGAAATTAAAATTTCTCATTTAAGTGTTGACCATCTCAACTTATGAGATAAGAAAAGATGAACCTAAAAGGGTTACATCTTTTGATAAGAGTCTTGCTATTGCAAGAAAATGGATTAAGTGAATCCAAAATTATGGAATGAAATATTGACCTATAGGCTTGGAGTCTAAAGTGTGGTCAAAAGAGAAAATATTTGAGAATTATTTAGTGACAATAATTCTCAAATATTTAATGTCTCAATGAGATGACATTACAAAATTGGAGAAGCAATTTTGAATCTTTATACCAATAGTGAATAAGGTTGAAGAGAATTTTATTCATTCTTGTTAAAGACGGTGATATGTTTTAAATTAATCTCAATGAGGAGAAATTTTTTAAACTAAAGCATTAGAAATAAAAGTCTTTAAATAAATCATTGAGAGTTTATTTTCTTTGATTTAAGTGCTTAAAAATTGGCATCTTCAAATTGACTTTGATGAGAAAATCAATGGATGTCAAAATGATGTTTTCAAAAGAATGTCAAAAAGACCCTTAGAAAACGCACAAAAGTTGTTTAAGTCATTTTGAGATCATTTAGACAACTAAAAGTGAAATTAGTGATTATTTGCTTGAAAATTTTCACATGGTATTTATATCTTCATATGAGTTATGGAAGGGAATAAAACCCAACATAGGGTACTTCAAAGTGTGGGGGTGTCTTGCATATTGCAAGAAAAACGAACCTAATAGAACAAAGTTAGGTTCAAGAGCCATAAAGTGTGCTTTTGTTGGTTATGCCAACAATAGCAAAGCTTATAGGATATTAGACTTAGAGTCTAATTGTTATCCCCAAAAATTGGAAATCAATGATGTGGTAATAGAGGTAACAAGTGGCATGGAATAGTTGGGCGATCTGGCTTAGTAGTAGCCCAATACATCAGTAAAGAGTTTGGACTGCTTAAAAGATATCATAACCTAGCCAAATGCACCCGAGGAGAATACTTGGGCTAAGGTGTGCTTGGCTCGGACCAATGTCCGGGGAGCCCAAGTGCTTGGCTCGGACCCTAGTCCGAGGAGCCCAAATGCTTAGCTCGGACCCTAGTCTGGGGAGCCCAAGTGTTTGGCTCGGACACTAGTCTGAGGAGAGGCCACATTAGGTCCGGTCGGACCTTGGTCCTTGGCACCTCAAAAGGTGGGCTCAGACCCTAGTCCGAGGAGAGGCACAAGTGATGTGCTCGGACCTTGGTCCAAGGAAGAAGCCTCATGTAGTCCGGTCGGACTATGATCCGAAGAGAGGTTTTTTGAAGTGTGGCACGGACCATGGTCTGAGGAGAAGCCAAGGAGAGTGGCTCGGACCTTGGTCCGAGGAGAGCCAATGCATGTTGCTCGGACATTAGTCCGAGGAGAGCCAGGGAAGGTGTGCCTCGGACCCTAGTCCGAGGAGAGCCAAAGGAGGAGTGGCTCGGACCCTAGTCCGAGGAGCCCCAAGGCATGTGGCTCGGACCCTAGTCTGAGGAAAGCCAAGGAAGGAGTGGCTCGGAACCTAGTCCGAGGAGCCCAATGCATGTGGCTCGGACCTTGGTTCGAGGAGAAGTCCAAGGAGTATGGTCCATGTGCATGTGTCCAGCATGCATATGTCTGACCAGCACTTGTGTGTGTCCTGCATGCATGTGTTCGACCAGAAGAAGATATTCATCAAACAAATGGACCAAACTATGTCAAATTCCCAGAAACGGCTTCAGCAAGAATCGGTCTGGGCATCGCGGGAATCTCTCATTCCTCACTCAAATTGAGGAATATGTTGTATTTTGAATATTTTGTGTAATTTAAATATAATATAAATAATATAATATCCCGATTCTAGAGAGATATCAGTTTAGGATCCCAAGCCTATAAATAGAGGGTTAATGGGATCAAAAAAGGGACTTTTGGGCAATTGGAGATTTAGTCTGAGTTCTAGAGAGAGAAAGTGTGTTTTTTCTTGAGAGAGAACCCTTTTTGTATTCCTATTTACACTGAAGAAACTCAGTTGACACTGGTTCATCTGATCTTGAGTGTGGATAAAATAATAACATCTCTAAGTGGATTAGGCTATTACCGACTGATCGGGGCTGAACCACTATAAAATCTCTTGTGTTATTTACTTTTCTTGATTAAGCTGTCTGTGTTGTTTAACTTCTCTTGAAGGTTCATCGTTTTTGACGTTCTCACGTCATTGGCTAAAAACACAGTCAACACTAATATTATCATTGAATCTAGAGAAGTTGAATTCTTTGAGAATATGTTATGTGACAACAATTCTCAAGCTTCAACATCTCTAAAGGAGAATTTGTTATATGAGAATAATTCTCAAGCTTCTACACTCAAAGTTGATTCTCAAGAGAGAATTCTCAAAAGGATGTAAAGCAACCCTTTGAACCTAGAAGAAGTCAAAGGCTTAAAATCATAAAAGTCTAGTAGTGGATGAGATAGATCCTCAACGAATTTCATTCTACATGGTAGAAGGAAATAGAGAGGAAGTCATTAGGAAAATTCCTATTGTACTTCTCGTTGAGGATGATCCTAAGACTTATAGAGAAGCTATGCAATCAAGAGATAGTGCATTTTGGAAAGAAGCCATCAATGATGAGATGGATTCCATTCTTTCCAATAACACTTGTGAATTGGTAGACCTCCCACCGGGGTCTAAGCTAATTGGGTGTAAGTGGGTATTTAGGAAGAAATACCACACTGACGGCACTATCCAAACCTTTAAAGCTAGATTAGTTGCTAAAGGGTTTAGGCAAAAGGAGGGTATCGATTATTTCAATACCTATGCGCCTGTTGCAAGAATAACTTCTATAAGAATTTTGTCCACTTTAGCTTCTATACACAACTTGTATGTTCATCAAATGGATGTCAAAATGGCATTCCTTAATGGTGACCTCAATGAGGAGGTCTATATGGAACAACCCGAAGGGTTTGTCCTACCAAAATATGAACATAAAGTGTGTAGACTTGTAAAATCCTTATATGGATTGAAACAAGCTCCTAAGCAATGGCATGAGAAATTTGATCAAGCCATCATGTCTAATGGGTTTAGACATAACAATGGAGACAAGTGTTTGTATCCCAAAACTTGTAAGGGATATGTGATCATTGTTTGCTTATATGTGGATAACATGTTTATTCTAAGTAATAGCATGAAAGGGATAGATGAAACGAAGAGGTTTCTATCATCAACCTTCAAGATGAAAGATCTTGGAGAAGTTGATACCATACTCGGTATCAAAGTAAAGAAACATAGTGGGGGTTTTGCGTTAGGGCAAGCCCACTATGTTGAGAAAGTATTGAACAAATTTAACCATCTCAAGGTTAAAGATGCCAATACTCCATTCGATCATAGTGTAAAACTAGAGAAGAATGAAGGAAGAGCGGTGGCTCAATTGGAGTACGCTAGTGCTATAGGGAGTCTAATGTACGCTGCCCAGTGTACTAGACCTGATATAGCATTTGCAGTAAGTAAACTTAGTAGGTTTACAAGTAATCCAAGTGTGGATCACTGGAAGGCAATTGGAAGAGTCCTAGGTTATCTCAATAAAACCAAAGGACTAAGCCTTCACTACTCCAAATTTCCTTCAATATTAGAAGGATATACAGATGCAAGTTGGATATCCAATCTTGGGGACAACTTGTCCACAACTGGTTGGGTATTTACACTTGGTGGGGGTACAATTTCTTAGGGTTCCAAGAAGCAAACCTGTATATCTCATTCCACTATGGAAGCAGAGTTCATAGCTCTAGCTGCTACCGGCAAAGAGGCCGAATGATTAAGGGATCTGTTGATAGAGATTCCCCTAATCAAAGATAATGTGTCTACTATATCGATACATTGTGATAGCCAAGCGACATTGGCTAGAGCATACAGCGGAGTGTATAATGGGAAGTCTAGACACATTATTCTAAGACATGGATATGTAAGAGAATTAATTCAAAGAGGAGTCATCTCAATATCCTATGTGAGAACAAGTGAAAATCTGGTGGATCCTTTCACTAAGCCACTAACGAGGGATTTAGTGGCTGCATCATCTCGAGGGATGGGACTTAAACTCCCTAAAGAGATTCATGATTGATGGTAACCTATCTTAACACTAGTTATTCAACTAGTGTTAGGTTCAATAGGTAATAACAAGTCAATCAAGTGAATATTAATTGTACTTAAAACAAGTCCCATCTGAGATATTGAGTACTTGTGTGTTACCAAGTGGAGGGTTAAAACTGAAAGGTTTTTTAATAGAATTCAGTCTTGTAAAGACAAGTATTTTTGGTAACGAAATACTGTAAGAATTATACCTATATGGACCTAGGGCTGATGCCGCCTCTCATGAGAATTGGGAGTATTCTCAAGAACGTCCATGAATGGAAAGTGCACATGGCCATTAACGGTGCAAAGCAATACATAGAGGTCTCAAGTGAACATCGCAAAGGTGAGTGTGTTATCACCGATTTGTCATCATGAAAAGATGGTTCAATGCCTAGTGCAACCTAATTTTCGACAAATTTTGTGATAATTACACTATAGTAAAGTTCAAGTTGAAAAACACTTTACTCTATGCACTAATGCAATGACTCCTATAAGAGAGAGTTCTTATTTAATCAAGTGGGGGATATGTTATATTTCAAAATATAATGATTGATTAAATAAGTGTTACAATAGATAACTATTTAATCTTGTGGGGGAATGTTATATTATTTTATAATATAATGTAAAATTATATTATATTATAATATAATGTTTTAGATTAAATAAATGTGACAAAGTGTGTCACATATTGTAACATATAATAGAGAGTTACAATATTTAGATGTATGAGATATATCCAAATAATGTAACATATTTGGTGTTACAAATTTGTAACCTCCAAATATTACCCTTTATTGTGTAAATTGTTGTTACACAATATTGAGATGAATTTCATAAATCCATATGTGATATGGCTGTTAGAGATATGATTTTAACCCCAATAATGTGTTTTGGGAGTTACAAAATCATTTGGGAGGGTTTGGAACCGTTTGGAAAAACAGCACAATTTTTGTGTTGAATTTGGTCAGTGGCTGCGGCCACCAACATTCAGTGGCCGCAGCCTGTGGGTCAAAGACCAGTGGCCGCGGTCACTAATGTCTCTGACCGTGGCCACAGGCCAAAACTGACCAAATTTTCAGTTTTTCAATCTTTGTTGAACGGCTCAAAAAACCCAAATAACTCGCAAATCTCATTTTTAATTCCATATTAATCCAATTAAACATTGGTAACAGCCATGGGAGTTGGTGGAATTTGAAATTCAAAGGGTGTCTCTAAACTCTATAAATAGGAGCCTATAGCTCACTTGTAAGACACAACATTTCTATCCATTAGAGCACTTGGCTAGAAACACCTTGAGGCTTGATAATTCCATAAAGCTTTTCCAATATCTGAGAGAGATCCCTTAGTGCTTGAGTTAGGGGGAAATAAGCTTTTGGACAAAGGTTTTAAACCTTGTTCAAGTTGGTGATCCCCAACCCTTTTCACTTAGGTTGTGTAAGTGAGAGTTTCTTGCATTTCTGTTCTTCTTTCTATTGTATTGTTTTCTTCTTATTCTCTTGTCTTTTACTTGTATTTCTTGTTCAAGAGTTGTAATCTTTTCTTTGCTTTTGTTTCAAACACCTTACTTTATTTGTAACATTTTTCTTAGAGTTGGATTTTACTATTCTCTTCTTCTTCATCATCTTCTTCATTTCCTTTTTATTTGTATTTTCAGTTATAGAGTTGTAACACTTTATTTAATCAATCCTTGTCTATTGTAATATTTTGCATAGAGTTGTAACATATTATTATCATTTCCATTGAGGCAAAACAATTTTTCCTAACATTGTGTGTTTGAGGATTTGTCTGGAAGATCAAGGTGTGAGCTTTCAGAACTTGGATAGGAAGATCGTTGATTTTATACAAAAAGATTCGAGGATACTCAATAGGCTACAAGAGGTAATCTCTAATCTGATTGTATGTGATTTAATATATATATATATGTGTGTGTGTGTATAATCTTGGATGGTATTAATAATTATTAAAAAGGGCACATTCTCTGTTGCGTGCCTTTGAATTGCTCTTTTAATACCAACAGAAGAATCCCTACAAACTCGAATGCCCGATATGCACAATAAATGCACACAATTGTTAGATATATTTATTTATTTATTTAAATGATAATATCTTAATTAGGTATTTAAATATCCAATAATATGGTAAGTTACCATCGTTCTGGTTATCATTAGTTGAGGGTCAAGGAGGGAGATATACCGAAGACTGCTTTTCGTACCAGGTATGGGCATTATGAGTTCTTAGTCATGTCTTTTGGATTGACTAATGCCCCTGCTGCTTTTATGGATCTGATGAATAGAGTGTTCAAGGATTATCTGGACCAGTTTGTGATCGTCTTCATCGATGATATTCTGGTATATTCTCAATCTGAGACAGAGTATTAACAGCATCTGAGGTTAGTTCTACGAAGACTAAGGGAACACAGACTGTTTGCAAAGTTCAAGAAATGTGAGTTCTAGTTATCTCAAGTATCCTTTCTTGGGCACATTGTCAGTAAGGAGGGGATTAAGGTGGATCCAACAAAGATTGAGGCGGTCAGAGATTGGCCAAGGCCAAAGAATGCTTCTGAGGTTAAAAGTTTCCTTGGATTGGCAGGTTATTATAGGCGTTTCGTGGAAGGGTTCTCAAAGATTGTTACTGCATTGACTGAGCTGACACGCAAGAGTCAGAAATTTGTGTGGTAAGATAAATGTGAGAACAACTTCCAGGAACTGAAGCATAGATTGATTACAGCTCTGATTCTGAGTCTTCCAACAGATCAGGAGAAGTTTGTGATTTATTGTGATGCTTCTCATCAGGGTTTGGGTTGTGTTCTGATGCAGTCAGAGAAGGTAATTGCTTATGCTTCTCGTCAGTTGAAGGAGTATGAAAAGAGATATCCCACTCATGATTTAGAGTTGGCAGCGGTGGTCTTTGCTTTAAATATATGGAGGCATTATCTTTATGGAGAGAAGTGTGAGATCTATACAGACCACAAGAGCCTGAAATACTTTTTCACTCAAAAAGATTTAAATATGAGACAAAGGCGTTGGCTGGAGTTAGTAAAAGATTATGATTGTGAGATTTTGTATCATCCAGGAAAGGCCAACGTGGTAGATGATGCTTTAAGCCGGAAGGGTCCGGGACAGATTTATGGTATTAGGCTAATAGCCAAAGAGTTAGCAGATGATATGACCAAAGATGGTATAGAGTTGTTGGTGGGCCAGTTGGCTAATATTACGCTGTAGTCTACGCTGTTGGAGAGAATCAAGGAGGGTCAGGTGAGTGATCCACAACTGATCAAGATCAGAGAGGATGTTCTGGCTGGAGCATCCAGAGATTATACAGTGTCTGAGTTAGGTTTGTTGAGATACAAGGGGCAGATATGTGTTTCGTTAGACACTGTTTTGAGGCGAGAGATTCTGGATGAGTCTCATATTACACGTTACTCTTTGCATCCAGGCACCACGAAGATGTATCAGGATGTGAGATCGTTGTATTGGTGGCCAGGGATGAAGAGAGATGTAGTAGAGTATGTGGCTAAGTGCTTGACATATCAACGGGTCAAGGCTGAGCATCAAAGGTCGGCAAGGTTATTGCAGCCTCTAGATATTCCAGAGTGGAAGTGGGAGGACATCATGATGGATTTCATGGTGGTCTTTCCCAGGACTGTTGGTCAGCATGATTCTATTTGGGTGATAGTGGATCGCTACACCAAGTCAGCTCACTTCTTGCCAGTGAGGACTACTTATACAGTTGATCAGTATGCAAATCTCTATGTGAGAGAGATCGTGTGCCTCCATGGAGCGCCTAGGTCGATCGTGTTAGATCGGGGCCCTACTTTTACTTCCAAGTTCTGGGGAAGTTTGCAGAAGGCCATGGGGACACAATTGAAGTTCAGTACTGCTTATCATCCTCAAACAGATGGGCAATCTGAGAGGACGATCCAGATATTGGAAGACATGCTGCAAGCATGTGCGCTAGACTTTGGTGAATCTTGGAGTAAGTATCTACCTTTGATAGAGTTCTCCTACAATAACAATTATCAGTCTACCATTGGAGTTGCACCTTATGAGATGTTTTATGGTAGGAAGTGTAGATCTCTCATTCATTGGGATGAGACAGGTGAAAGGAGATACTTAGGTCTTGAGGCAGTTCAGAGGACCAGTGAGGCCATTGAGAAGATTAGAGCTCGGATGCTTGCTTCTCAAAGTAGGCAAAAAAGTTATGTAGAACCCAAGCATAGGAACGTGGAGTTCCAAGTGGGAGACTGTGTTTTCCTTAGAGTCTCTCCATGGAAAGGGGTGAGAAGGTTTGGGAAGAAGGGCAAGCTGAGTCCTAGATTTGTAGGTCCATTTGAGATCCTGGAGAGGGTTGGTCAAGTGGCTTACAGGTTGGCCTTGCCTCCAGCGTTGTCAGCTGTGCATAATGTGTTTCATGTTTCAGCTCTTCGGAAGTATGTATCTGATGTGAATCATATTTTGAGCTATGAAGATCTGGAGCTTGAGCCAGATCTCTCCTTTGAGAAGCAGCCAGTTCAGATACTTTACAGAAAGGATAAGGTCATCAGGAATAAGACGATACCTATTGTTAAGGTATTGTGGAGGAACAGCAAGGTCGAGGAAGCGACCTGGGAGCTGGAGTCAGATATGCAGAGTCAGTATCCCGACCTGTTCAAGTAAATTTCGATGATGAAATTTCTGTAAGGAGGGGATAGTTGTAATGCCCCGAAATCCCTAATGCGGTTTAATGGCTGGATTAGTAGGCCGGGAGGGCCATAATTGTTTAATTATTCCATTAATTGATAATATGCATGTATATGTGAATTATATTATAATATGATGTTAAATGCATGCATGTGGGTCCACGTTTCATTACAGGGGTGTTTTGGTAATTTGGCCCGTTGAGGGTGTAATTGTATATTTGTATGCATGTTAGTGACCTATTGTTGAGACCACATTATAATGTGGGTTTGTTCAAGCTATTCGGCATGAGACGATCTTAGAATATTAATCAGCGGTCTAGTCATAACAGGTTTAAGTTCGAGGCTCGGGATGAGTCTCGGGGTGATTTTAATGATTAGAGCGTTGCCGGGAATTAAAGGGTAACGCGATATGAATTGTTGGTGTTTGAGAATATCGAGAATAGCGGGAATTGGAGAGCGTTAATTATGATTAACGAGATAGGTGGGAAATACCAATTTTTCCCTTGGGAGCCTTTAGAAACCCTTAATTGACCTAGGGGTATTTTGGTCTTTTCACCCCTAGGACAGATATAAGCCATTGAAGTCTATAGAAAGGTAGTGAAAACAGAGCATCTTCTAAAGCTTCTCCCGTACCTTTTCTCCTTCTGATTTCTTTGTGATTTTTGAGCCATTCTTAAGGATTCAAGCTTGGGAAGTAAGCCTTGGGAGCTTGGGAATGTGTTCCACCATTGAAGAGCATTATAATCTGAGCTTGAGGTAAGTTTCTAGCCATTAAAATCCCTGGTTTGCCCTGTTTTAGTTCTGGTTTTCAGTTGGGATTTCTAGGTTGGATGATTGGTTTTGTTGGGAGTTTTGGCTACGGTTCTTGTGGTTGTGATGCTTAGGGTATATGAGGATGGTTTTCAGGTTCATTTGGCATCAAAAATGAGGTTTGGAAGCATTGGAATCAGGTTGGAATTGAAGGAGTCGAAGAAGGAGGTTTCAGGGGAGATTTGTTCTGGGGGTAGCGCTACAACGCCCATCAGAGGGCACTATAGCGCTACACAGGATGATTGTTGGGCGGTTGGGGGTTCTGAGTATAGCGCTGGGGCGCTATTGAGCAGCGTTGTAGCGCTACTCTGTTCCTCCATAATCCCGTTTTGAGTGTTTTTAGGGGTTTTTGGCTCGGGGTTTCAATCCTTAAGGCCCGGGATCGAATCTACTCACTGTGTGGGCATGTTTCGAGGTCCCGAGAGTGGGGTTTAGGTTAAGACCCTTTCATTGTTGATTTTCATTAATGGAGGTTATAATTGGTTGTGATTAGGTAACCGCTAAGGGACCAAAAGGTTGATCGTTCTCAGGAGTTGTTCTTATTATATTTCTTGCTCAAACCAAAGGTAAGGAAATTGCACCCTGTATATATGACATGCATGACTGTTGTTGAGTCATGTTGGTTGATAAATGTGGATATTGATTGCATATTAAATGCTAGCGGATGTTGTTTACTTGTGTATGGCACTGATTATTCAGGGACGGAACTAGTCGCGTATCACTGACCTAAGAGTCAGAAACGGCATAAGCGTCCTGAACATTGGGTCGAATGAAGATTAGATCTAATTGATATCAGTGTTGAATGAATCTAAGGCATTAATGCTGGACCGACCCTAAGGTAGGTGAAACTTATAAGTGCTTGGCTAGTCTAGGACTAGTTACTCAGAGCTAGGGCCTAAGGCCTAGGTGACTGCTTGCACATGGCTAGGGAACAATGTTCCATGGTTATGACTCTATGGTCATGAGGTAGGTTATGTTGATGACTAGTCACCATGCACCTAACCTATTTAAGCTAGTGAAAGGATCACTTATCTCTAAAGCCCCGGTGACCCTATCGTCACATGGCTAAAGGGAGCTGTACCCACCTTAGTGACTTTTCAATTGTCACTCCTCTATTTTGGACTGAAAGTCCTGAATGATTATTACAATCATTGTTGATATTATATTCATGGTATATTGTGTTTTCTTGTTGGGTCTTGGCTCATGGGTGCTATGTGGTGCAGGTAAAGGGAAAGAAAAGCTCACCCAGCCTTGAGTGGAGAGCTTAGGTGGTGATGTGTACATATGTGGCTGCTTGACAACCACGGCCAAGGAGTTCTCAGAGGAACTAGGGGGTTTACCCTATTTTTGCCACTTAGGTCAGCGGGTTTGTAAATTTGAAACAGTAATGACCATTTTGAGTTGTAAATAGCTTGTAAAATGTTTTGATGGACCCATGAACAGTTTTATGTGTTAAATAAAATATATCGTTTCATTTTGATTGGTTTTCCACATTAGCCTGTTAATAACACTTAGATGCACGTTTTTAACCAAAGGACTCGGGTAACGAGTCAAATTTCTGGTTCACTGTTCACCGTAACTGTTCTGGGGTAACCAAGGCGTTACAACCACCATGAATTGGAACCGGATCCTCACTCTCCAGAGACTCATTCAGCTTTAATTAATTGTAACCATGATAATATTGTTAAGATAAATGATGATTTACATTTTCCAATTGCATTGAGAAAGGGAGTTCGTGCATGTACAGAACATCCAATTGGAAATTTTGTGTCCTATAAAATATTATCACCATCCTATCAAGCGTTTGTCTCTGTTATAGATAGCATACAGATTCCTCACACAATTCAAGAGGCACTAATAGATTCTCGATGGAAATAGACTGTAGAAAATGAGATTAATGCTTTGGTGAAAAACAGTACTTAGACAATCACAAATCTACCACCTGGGAAGAGAATCATGGGTTGCAAGTGGGTCTTCACTGTTAAGCAGAAAACAAAGCGTTGAGAGGTTTAAAGCCTGCCTTGTTGCTAAAGGCTTCAATCAATCCTACGGAATCGATTATCAAGAAACATTTGTGCCTGTTGCCAAGATTAACATCGTACTTGTATTGTTATCAGATGCTACAAATAAAGAATGGCCTCTACATCAACTTAATGTGAAAAATGATTTCCTAAACAATGACCTTGAAGAAGAATTTTATATGGACATTCCATCGGGCTTCGAGAACTCATCAAATCAAGTAAAAGTTTGCAAACTCAAGAAATCTTTGTATGGTCTTAAATAGTGTCCACGAGAATGTTTTGGCAAATTCACTAAATCAATCATTCATAATGGGTATACTCAATGTCAAGCAGATCCACACTTTGTTTGTTAGATTATCATCAGATAAAAGGATAGCTATCCTAATTGTTTATGTGGATGACATAATACAGACAGGTGACTATAAGGAGGAAATGGAGAGATCGAAAGAAATCTAATCTAAGGAATTTGAAATTAAAGATCTTGGGAAACTTAGATATTTTCTTGGCATGGAAATTGCTCGATCAAGCACGACATCTTTGTTTCTCAACGTAAGTATGTTCTTGAATTATTGAAGGAAACAAGAATGCTTGGATGCATACCGGCCTCAACTCCAATGGAATCCAACAAAAAGGTGGGTTCAAGAAAGAACAAGACACCAATGGACAGGGGGAGATTCTAGTTGGATGCCTGATCTATCTATCTCATACTAGACCTAACATTGATTTCTTAGTTAGTGTTGTCAGTCAATACATGAACAATCCTACTAAAGAATACATGGAAGCTATTACTAGAATATTAAGATACCTTAAGATGAATCCTGGGAAAGGTCTTCTATTCAAGAAAAGTGATAGCAGAGAGATCAAAGTATACAAGGCTGGGTTGGAGATGTAATAGATAGGATAAGTACTTCAGGATATTTCTCTTATGTTTTGGGCAATATAGTGACTTGGAGAAGTAAGAAACAATTAGTAGTTTCAAGAAGTTCAGCTGAAGCAAAATTTAGAGCTCTTGCTCTAGGTGTTTGCGGGAATTTGGCTGAAAAGATTATTGGCTGAACTGAGACTCTTTGCAGGAGAGTCTATAAAAATGATTTGTGATAATTAGGCTGCTATTAGTACAACTAAAAATATTTTTCATCATGACATGACAAAACATATTGAGATAGATCGACACTTCATCACTGAAAAGATTTAGAATTCCATGATTCAGACTATCTATACTCCATCAAGACTTCAAACAACCAATGTTCTTACGAAAGCTCTTCACATGACTACTTTTGATGAATTAGTGTGCAAGTTGAGAATGATTGATATACATAACCCAACTTGAGGGAGAGTATAGAATTATGTAAATATCTTATATTTATTTGGTATCACTCATTTAGGGAAACAAAATTATTTTATTTCCTAATATATTGTTTATTCCTAATTTATAAGAGAATAGTTGACCTAGGTTTATTGTATAGCTTAGCTTATAGTTTCTAGCTGTAATTTGCCTATTAATAGGCAATTCTCTTTAATGAATAAAATAACGATTATTCACATACTCACAAATTGGCTCCCAAATTATTATTATCTATCATCAACTATATTACTTAAATTTATAAAGTTGTTTCATTTCTACTTTTAAATTTGACTTTGGTTATGAATTTGACTTTTCAGTCTTAATTTTTTTATTTAAATGTTACTTAAATATTAAGATTATTTATTTTCTACCCTAATACATACCTATGTTACTAGAAAAGCATTAAAAATGAGTTGAGTCAACACGTCAATATATATGATTGAGTAAAATTAATTCAAAATTAGACTATTTACTTAGACAGTTAAATTAATAGATAATATAAAAAGTTATAAAATTTAAAAGTTTTTTCATAATCTTAATTCTTTTTTCAATTCTTATTTTCATCTGTTATTTACTCATAATTAATACATGCATTTATTTTGGCAAAAATAAATATTTTAACAAGCTTTCATTTAATTTTATTAATAAAAATAATACAAAACCATAACACAACTAAATAAATTTGGAATTTTTTTCAAATTTTAATATTTTAAAATTTTTTTACTTATAGCTACTGCACATTTAAAAATAATTTGTCTTTAATAATTAGCGGCAAATCCTGAATTTGACTTTAGAAGGGGAACACATAAAAATTCAGGAAAATTAACAATGCAAAACATATAATCAAATTATTAAACTCAATAAAAATGTTACAAGGTTCCACAATGAGTTTTATGTCAAGAAAACATTGCATAATTACTTCACTGATAAGTCTATTTTTGTATAAAGTTTATTTCTTATTCTTTAGGGTTTTATGTTAATAAGTAGTGTGTTTGAGGATGGTTAGAATCGTTTTGCTAATTTGTTTCATTTAAACTGAATCGTCATTTTTGAGGATAATGTATATATTTTTAATGAGTTTTTGGTTGGATGATAATATTGTAGGGTTCTAATCATTGGAGTGAAGTTAAAGAGGAGAAAAAAAAATCGAAAAAAAAGAATGAAAGCATAGTCAAGCAGAGAGCTCGCCGCTACAAGGAAAAATCCTTGCCGCTACGAGCTAAGGCAGCAGAGTACTTGCCGCTACAGGGAAAAATCCTTGCCGCTACGAGTAAAACAGAGAGCTTCTTGCCGCGGCAAAGGAAAATCCTTGTCGCGGCACGACAATCCAGAAGTGCCATTCGTAATTCCTTGCCACGACAAGGGAAAATGCTTGCCGCAACACGAGTTTAAATTTTGAATTCTTTTAGATCTTTCTGATTATTTTAAGAGAGATATAAAAGGGGATTAGGGGGAGAATCGGGAAGGAGGTTTTATTTTACGTTTTATGGGAGAGAAACTCAGAGAGAGCTTTGGAGGAGAAGGAAGATCGCAATCAACATCTCAATAGTTTTCTTCTTCCCCTTCTCTATTATTCTTTATCTATGTTTATGTTTTTAATCATGATGAAGATTATTGGCTAGTTTCTTTTAGGTTAAGGGTTATTCAAAACCCAGACATGATTGTTTGACTTCAGTTATGAGTATTATTTCTTGATTTCCTTCATATTAAATTGATTCTTTTCTTCTATGCTTATCTTATGAATTTTTTGATTCCTTGTTAGGGTGTACAACTAATTAGGGTTTACATTATTTCATTATCATCTTAGAATTTCTATTCACCTAATAGTTTAGGGTTCTAAGTATTGGTGATAAATTGCAATTGATGATATGGTCAAATATGTTGTTGATTGTGATGAAGGATAGAACCTAGGTTAAATGAATTGTATGCTAAATTGATTTATTGCCTAGATTAACCTATCTCCATTGTTCTTAATGCTTTTACTAAATTAAATGAATCATATGCTTCATAGGTTTGTTATTTGGTAAAAAGAGTTAATTATTGAGCGCTTCGCCGTGATTGATTGTAATAGGGAGATTGGGATAATTGACTGCTTAAGCTTTATCTGCGGGGTTAATAATTTAATTGGGAATCGGAATAATATTCAATATTGATATTCATGCATGATTGTTTGAGGTAGAGAATAAGTCTTAACTGTTCTTTAAAAATCGTTATAAATCCTTATTTGTTAATCGTCTTATTAGTTTCAAATTTCAAAATCCCCTTTTCCTTTTAACTTGGTTAAACTTTGTGAATAATAAATTGAATATAGTTCCCTTGGGTTCGACCTCTATTTTCCATTGTACTTAATTAATTGGTGATAGTGTAATCAAAATCTTTATTAAATTTGGTACGCCATACGACACGCATCAAATTTTTGGCGCCGTTGCCGGGGAACTATTTAATTCTTTTTATTATTCATATTGGTTTACTTTTACTAACTTGATTTCTCTTGGTATCTCAGAGTTATATGTCTGATGAAGACACTCAGAACAGGTTGGAAGCAATCAAGCAGTATCTTGAGTCATCGTCAGCTTCTCGGTCTTCAAGAATTATTACTAATAATCCGCTCTTTCAACGTCTTGCTCCACAAGAAAATCCTGTTAAAGTGACATTACCGTCTGACAACGAATCTGATTCTAACGATTCAGTTCGATCCTATAGAACAATGGCTCAGCAAAGGACATTGAAAGAGTTGGCAGCGCCAAATCTTGACCAACAACCACTATGCATCCAATATCCACCGTTGGATGTAAACTTTGAGCTGAAGTCGGGCCTCATCCACTTATTGCCTTCTTTCCATGGGCTGCCTGGTGAGGATCCGAATAAACATTTGAAGGAGTTTCATATTGTCTGTTCTAGTATTAAACCCGCTGCAGTGACTGAGGAACAGATTAAGCTGCGAGCTTTTCCTTTCTCTCTAAAGGATGCAGCTAAAGAGTGGTTGTACTATCTTCCACCTGGTACTGTTGAAACTTGGAATGGTATGAAGACTATGTTCCTAGAACGATACTTTCCGGCATCTAAAGTTGGAAGCATCAGGAAGGAGATCTGTGGTATAAGGCAGTATACAGGAGAGTCTTTGTATGAGTATTGGGAGAGATTTAAGAGGTTGTGTGCTAGCTGCCCTCATCATCAGATAAGTGAACAGCTCCTCATTCAGTACTTTTATGAAGGATTACAATCACTGGATAGGAGTATGATCGATGCAGCCAGTGGGGGTGCACTAGTTGATATGACTCCTGCTGCAGCCAGGAGCTTGATTTCTAATATGGCTGCTAACTCACAACAGTTTGGCATTCGTCAAGATCCTGTTCCACCGCCTAAATCAGTTAATGAAGTGAGCACCTCTAATGCTAATCAGTTGGGTCAAAAATTGGCTCAATTAACTGCAGTGGTACAACAACTAGCTTTGGGCCAACAGGTGCGGCCATGTGGAATCTGTCAAGTAGTGGGGCACCCTACTGATACGTGCCCCACTCTAGTGGAGGGAGAAACTGAGGGTGTTAATGATGTGGGAAATTTTCCTGGTCAATTACGTCAGATGTATTATGAACCATTTTCACAAACTTATAATCCTGGCTGGCGTGATCATCCAAACCCTCGATATGGGAATCATCAACAAATAGCTCAACAACCAACAGCAGCAAGACCACCTGGTTTCACTACACAACAGAGGTCTCAAAATAATTATGTACCTAGACCATCACAACCACCGCAGGCTGCTCCACCACCAAGTGCTAAACCTTCTACTGAGGATTTAATCAATGCACTTGCTACAAATACTCTTCAATTTTAGCAAACTACCCAAGCTTCCATCAAAAGTTTGGAGAATCAGGTGGGACAATTAGCAGCATCATATAACCGGTTGGAGGCTCATCTGTCAAATAAATTGCCTTCACAACCTGAGATGAATCCCAAGGAGAATGCTAGTGCAGTAACTTTGCGCAGTGGGACGCAATATGATCCACCTAGTCCTCCAATTCCCAGTAAATTGTCATACAAGCCACAAGTTGATTGTTCAGTTAATGAAGATGTTTCTCCAAAGCCAACCACCCCTACACAACTCAGCCCTAAGCCTACTATTGTCATTCTACATCCATTCCCAAGCAGACTGAAAAAGACTAAAAAGGAAGAGGTTGACAAGGAAATTCTTGATACATTCCGAAAGGTAGAAGTGAATATTCCTCTTCTTGACGCTATTAAACAAGTGCCGCGCTATGCCAAGTTTCTGAAAGAGTTGTGCACTAATAAGCGTAAGTTGAGGGGTAATGAAAAAGTTAGTGTGGGGGAGAATGTTTCCGCAGTTCTACAAAAGAAGCTTCCACCAAAGTGTAAGGATCCTGGTACTTTTACTATCCCTTGCACTATTGGTAATAAAAGAATTGAGCGGTGTCTGTTGGATTTGGGAGCCTCTATCATTGTCATGCCATTCTCCATTTATGCTTCATTGAATCTCGGTCCACTTGAAGAAACAGGGGTGATTATTCAACTTGCTGATAGGTCGAATGCTTATCCCAGGGGTGTAATAGAAGATGTTTTAGTTCAAGTAAATGAATTGGTGTTTCTGGCTGATTTTTATGTTCTCGATATGGAAGATGAATCTATTCCATGCTCCACTCCAATTTTGTTGGGGAGACCATTCATGAAGACTGCGAGAACTAAGATTGATGTGCATGACGGTACGTTGACTATGGAATTTGATGGGGAGACAATTCGATTTAATATTTTTGAGGCTATGAGGTATCCAAGTGATGTACATGTTGTTTACTCTCTTGATGTGTTGGATATTCTTTCTCAACGAGTTTTAGATTTGCATAGTGAAGATGATTTGGAGGTTGCGTTGAGAGAGCATCTTGTGTTGACCGATGAAGATTTGTCTCATGAGATCATGGATGTCATAACCACACTCAATAGTGGTTTTGACAAGACTTTTAAGAAGGTTGCATTTCTTAATTTGTCGATTTCTAATGAGAAATTGCAGCCATCAATTATTCAAGCTCCTACACTTGAATTGAAGCCTCTTCCGAAGCATCTCAAATATGTTTACTTGGGGAAGAACGAGACACTTCCTGTTATAATTGCAAGCAATCTTAACCAAGGTCAAGAAGAAAAATTAATGAGAGTACTCCGAGAGTATAAAACAGCCATTGGTTGGTCTATTGCAGATATTAAGGGGATTAGCCTTTCCATGTGCATGCACCGAATTGTACTTGAAGAAGGGTCTAAGCCAACATGTGAGGCGCAACGGAGATTGAATCCACCTATGATGGAGGTTGTGAAAAAAGAGATACTGAAGCTCCTTAGTGTGGGTATTATTTACCCAATTTCAGACAGTCAATGGGTGAGTCCTGTTCAGGTAGTGCCAAAGAAGTCTGGAATCACAGTGGTAAAGAATGATGAAAACGAGCTGGTACCAAAAAGAATGCAAACCGGGTGGCGAGTTTGTATAGACTACCGAAAGTTGAATGCGGCAACCCGTAAGGATCACTTTCCATTACCGTTCATTGATCAGATGCTTGAGAGGTTAGCTGGTCATCCTTATTATTGTTTTCTTGACGGTTATTCGGGATATAATCAGATTGTTATAGCTCCTGAAGATCAAGAGAAGACAACCTTTACGTGCCCTTTTGGTACATTCGCTTTCCGACGAATGCCGTTTGGGTTATGTAATGCTCCGGCCACATTTCAGCGATGTATGATGAGCATTTTTTCAGAATATATTGAAAACATCATCGAGGTTTTTATGGATGATTTTAGTGTTTATGGTGACTCATTTGATTGCTGCCTTCATAATCTCACTTTGGTACTCCAGCGGTGTATTGAAACTAACCTTGTGCTCAACTGGGAAAAATGCCATTTTATGGTAAGCCAAGGTATAGTTTTGGGTCATGTGATTTCAGTCAAGGGAATAGAGGTTGATAAGGCAAAGATTGATTTAATTCGTTCTCTACCATCTCCGACTAGTGTGAAAGAAGTAAGATCATTCCTTGGGCATGCAGGGTTTTATCGGAGATTTATAAAGGATTTCTCTAGAATTTCCACACCTCTATGCAACCTTCTCCAAAAAGATGTAAAGTTCGAATTTAATGACAAGTGTTTCATGGCTTTCAACCTATTAAAAGAGTCTCTAACTACAGCTCCTATAATTCAGCCACCGAATTGGGAGTTACCATTTGAACTCATGTGTGATGCAAGTGACTATGCCGTGGGCGCTGTTCTTGGGCAGCGAGTTGACAAGCTTCCTCATGTTATATATTATGCTTCTCGCACTCTTAATGATGCTCAACTTAATTATTCCACCACTGAAAAAGAGCTCTTGGCAGTCATTTTTGCATTGGAAAAGTTTCGGTCATACTTGATTGGAACTAAAGTGATTGTGTATACCGACCATGCTGCCCTTCGCTATTTATTGGCAAAGAAAGAAGCCAAGCCTCGGCTGATCCGATGGATTCTACTTCTTCAAGAGTTCGATTTGGAGATAAAAGATAAAAAGGGTTCTGAGAATAGGGTGGTGGATCACTTGAGTCATCTTATTCGGGATGAAGATAATTTGCCCATAGAAGAAAAATTTCCGGATGAGCAACTCCTCGCCATGCAAGAAGTTATTCCTTGGTATGCCGACATTGTAAACTACCTTGCTTCAAAACAGTTACCAAGTGATCTCACACAAGCACAACGGAACAAGATTAAGCATGATGCTCGCCACTATATATGGGATGAACCTTATCTTTGGAAGCATTGTACTGATCAAATCATTCGTAGGTGTGTACCAGAATCTGAATTTCGTTCCATCCTTGCTTTTTGTCATGCTTATGCTTGTGGTGGACACTTTGGACCTAAGAGGACAGCTCGTAAGATATTTGACAGCGGTTTCTATTGGCCCACAATTTTCAAAGATGCTTATGCTTATTGTAAGGCATGTGATCGTTGTCAACGAGTTGGTAACATAACAGCCAAGGATCAAATGCCTCAAACTCCTATTTTAATTCTTGAGATCTTTGATGTTTGGGGTATGGATTTCATGGGACCATTCCCATCCTCTTTCGGCTATGAATATATTTTATTGGTGGTAGACTACGTGTCTAAATGGGTGGAAGCGATTGCAACTAGAACGGACAATTCAAAAACAGTAGTGGATTTCATTCGCTCCAACATTTTTGTGCGTTTTGGTACACCTAAGGCTATACTTAGTGATCGAGGCACTCATTTTTGTAACAAGAGTATAGAAGCATTGTTTCGACGCTATAGTGTAACTCACAAGGTGACAGTTGCTTATCATCCATAAGCCAACGGGCAAGGGAGGTTTCTAATCGTGAAATTAAATTGATTCTTGAGAAAACTGTAAATCCAAACCGGAAAGATTGGAGTACAAGGCTTGATGATGCCTTGTGGGCGTATCGAACGGCATATAAAACACCTATCGGTATGTCACCTTATCGGTTGGTGTATGGGAAACCTTGCCATCTACCGGTGGAGCTAGAGCACAAGGCGTGGTGGGCTGTAAAGAAGTGTAACATGGACATGGTTGCTGTAGGACAACAAAGAATGCTTCAATTGCATGAGTTAGAAGAAATATGCAATGAAGCATATGAGAGTTCGAAAATCTACAAGGAGAAAACCAAAGCTTTTCATGACAAACATATTCTTCGGAAGAGCTTTGTGGAAGGTCAGAAAGTTCTCATGTATCACTCTCGCCTTAAACTCTTTCCTGGGAAGTTGAAGCCTCGCTGGTTAGGTCCATTCATTGTTACCAAGGTTTCTCCTCATGGAGCGGTCGAAGTTGTAAGTCCAAGTACCGGAAAGTCATTCAAGGTGAATGGTCAGCGATTAAAGCCATACTATGAGTCAATGGAGGAGGATGAACAGGTTCATGTGATGTACCTCGAAGACCCAGTTTATGTGGGCGAAGATTGAAGTTCACAGTCGAGCTAGCGACGTTAAACGTAGCCCATTTTTTTTTATGTTTTTTCAGTTTTAGTTATTTTTATTTTTATTTTTGTTTTTAAGTTGAACATTTAGTTTATTTAAAATTTTTAGTTGAACCGTGAAAAACATGAACAAAATAAATAAAATAAAAAAAGGGGGGGAGAAAAAGGCACTCTTGCCGCGGCACAGAAAAAGCCTTGCCGCGGCACGCACCAGAAAAGCCAACCCGAGAGTTGTTTGTCGCGGCCACTAAAAATCTCTGCCGCGGCACGTGAGCAAAACTCCAAGTCCGAGACCCCCCTGCCGCGGCACGACTCCCAAAAAATGCCTAAATACCCTTTTTCTTCCCCTTTTCTCACCCATCACTCTCCCTCTTACCTTTTCAACAATACCCACCGATTTTGCCATCCCCATTCTCTATCTTCATTCCTCTCCTCTCAATCCTTAGAAACAATAACCCCATTCCTAAATCCCTCATCTTCCTCATCAATCTTATCCATACCCATCTTCCACCATACCCATACCCATTCATTCTTCCACCATACCCATTCCTCACTCTTCCTCAAAGATCACCCTATCATTTGCCACCCACTCTTCTTCTCGTCAATTCATGCTCATTTGGAAGTCTTTGCAAGGGATCAAGGAGTTATCAAGCACACTTTCACAATTTTCTGGCTGGATTCAAGGTAGTATTCTCACTTTGCAAGCTTTAATTTAGACTTATCATCATCCATACCCATCTTAAAAAGGACGGGATTCGTTGGGTTTATCTCCTTGATATTGAATACTCTGGTGCATGTGCTTGTCTACTGATTATATCTGCATATTGGGGGTAATAGAAAAATCCACAAGCTTTTGATCTCTTTGTTCTCCACTCTGCACTCTATGTGTTTGATAAAATGTCACATTGAGTTGAAAATCCATAATTGAGAGTGTAGACTCTTCTACTTTGTGCTGTGACATTAGTTACTCTCATAACTACTTTGAAGGAGTGTATCATCAATTATTGCCACCGATACAATGACTAGCAAGAGATCACGCACTGAACATGCCGGCCCTTCTACCACCGCTAAGGTAAAATATGATGCCAGGAAATTCACATCTAAAGAAGCCTTTGAAAGTTACAAGGATGCCATTGACAAGAAAAAGGCATGGGTGGCCGAAAGAGGTTTTTATCTGGACATGCATCATCCTTATCCGAGGTTGATGAGTATTATTGAGCAGAGGGGTTGGCAACGGCTATGTGCCCAACCACAGCCAGCGGTTGTTTCTATTGTTCGAGAATTCTATGCCAATGCCATCAACCGCAGTAATTTACAGGTAACGGTTAGGGGTGTTCCCGTCACCTATTCAGCCTCTGCTATTAATCACTATTATGGCCTGCCAGACATTCCGAATGATGAGTTTAATGCCTCTGAGTCAAACATGGATCCCAATGCTATTATCCAAGCTATTGGCATTAAAGAGGCTAGGTGGAGGACATCCGAGCATGACACCGCTCATAAACTTGAGTCCAAATATATGGACTATGAACTTAAGGCTTGGCACCGTTTTGTTGGGGCAAAATTATTCCCCACAAAACATTTTGGAACAGTGGACTTGGCTTGTGGGAACTTGTTGTACGCCATCGTAACAAACAAGTCTATAGACGTTGGCAAGATCATTCATGCATCAATCCTGAAGAGTATGTCCAGTACACAGAATGGGTTCTACCATCCTTCATTAATCACAGACCTATGCAAGAAGGCCGGTGTATGATGGAATGATAATGAGGAGGTAATAAACCCAATGCATATCATTGACAAGAATACTATTCAGCGGTTTGACAAACCCACAGCCACATCTTCTGCGCAACCTGCATCTTCTTCACATGCACTTGTTCAGCCTCACACTGGCCGTAACAGGACACTTACTGATCGGGTTGCCACTATGGAGAATGAACTCTATCATGCTCATCTTGACATTCGAACATATCATGAAGAGATGGTGGCCCACAATCAAAGAATGATGGAGTTTGCTAGCTATCAGGACTTGTGCTTCAGGATGCAGCAAACCAATTTAGGGGCGGATATGTCTGGATATCCACCGACCCCAATGTGGTTGCCACCTTATCCTCCATCTGTACCGGTGCCGCCTAGCCATACCAATGACTATGATAATGACGATGGAACGGGTGACACAGAAGAGTTTCAATACACTGATGCAGATGACACCTACAGTCGAAATTGATGAGGGAGTTTTTCTTTTTTTTTTTTCTTTTCTTTCATTTTCTTTTATTTCTTCTTTTCTTTTCCTTTCATTTTATTTCTTTTCTTATCTTGTTTAAATTTGTACTTATCACCATTAAGGACAATGTTTAATTCAAGTGTGGGGGATGGGTAACAAATTGTTTGTTTTGTCTGTCTAATTGTCTGTGTTTGTTTATAATTGTTTGTGTTGTTGATGTTGGTCTTGTGTCTTGTGCTGGTCTTATTGAATGCAATGGTCGATGATGAGTATATGAATGATACAAAACTTGAATGCTAGATGATGATGGATGGATTGTGATTCGTGTGCTTAACTCTTGTTTTGATGACTACTTGAATTTGTGCTTTAAATCGTAATGATTTATTACAGTTAGATTTGCTACTTATTGTTTGAGAAATAATTTATGCATGTCGAGAAAAAAAAAAATTTAGATATATACAAATTTAGTCCCCACCACTCTAGAACACATTGGTTGATTGCTTGAGGCGAAATCATAAGTGCACAGAATTAGGAAAATGATAAAGGCAATTTTCTTTGGATCGTTTGAGCCGTTCAAGCCTACCATGATAATAATGTATCCTTAGTTTCTCGTTTTTGAGCCTTATTGACCATATTTTTTTCGTTGAAAACTCATTACTTAACCCTAAACTTCTTTATTTTTCTTTATCTATGTTGATAACCCATTGCACCATGGCTTAGTTAGTTAATTTTCTAATATGGGGTGAGAGGTTATATGTAAAAAAAAAAAAGAGAAGAAGAAAGAGAATTGTAGTAAGAGTTTCAATACATGATGTGGTGATAAGCGTAAAGATCTCCTATTTATTCCCGAGAAATATGTTAAAAGAAAAAGAGAAAAAGAAAGAAAAATTTCTTGCATAAAAATAAGTGTGGGGGAAAATAGAGAGATCAATAATGTATGAAAAGTATGTGGGAATTGTTAAGGAAGATCCAAAGTAAAAAAAAAAAAAAAAAAGTATATATTGGGTATGCTATGGTGCAATATGAGCCTAAATGTATCCTTCTCATCTACCCTGCACCTTAGCCATACATTATAAGCCTATAAAGACCTTTTGATTCTTGATTCTGTGTGTTTATATTAGTGGAGAGTAATTAGTTAATGTCTATGGAGTGGTTGTTACTTATATATATACACTTTTTCTGATGAGGGGCTAGTTTGCCATTATGAAAAAAAAAATTAATAAAACGACATGTATGGATTAGTCTTGACTCAAGTAAGCTGGTAAATATGACTGTTATAACTCGTGATTTAAGATGAATTTCAAGTAGTTCATCAACTTAGGAGTTGAAAATCTGATGATTATGAAATTCAAAGATATTATAGCATAATATTTTAGTGTAATTCTCTGAGACAATCATCGTATTCAATAAGACCGTCTGTTGTGTTAATTTTCAATTTCGTTCAAAGCTTAGTTGTTTGCTAAGGGACTAGCAAAGTTTAAGTGTGGGGGAATTCGATAAGTCTATTTTTGTATAAAATTTATTTCTTATTCTTTAGGGTTTTATGTTAATAAGTAGTGTGTTTGAGGATGGTTAGAATCGTTTTGCTAATTTGTTTCATTTAAAATAAATCGTCATTTTTGAGGATAATGTATATATTTTTAATGAGTTTTTGGTTGGATGATAATATTGTAGGGTTCTAATCATTGGAGTGAAGTTAAAGAGGAGAAAAAAAATCGAAAAAAAAGAATGAAAGCATAGTCAAGCAGAGAGCTCGCCGCTACAAGGAAAAATCCTTGCCGCTACGAGCTAAGGCAGCAGAGTACTTGCCGCTACAGGGAAAAATCCTTGCCGCTACGAGTAAAACAGAGAGCTTCTTGCTGCGGCAAAGGAAAATCCTTGTCGCGGCACGACAATCCAGAAGTGCCATTCGTAATTCCTTGCCGCGACAATGGAAAATGCTTGCCGCGGCACGAGTTTAAATTTTGAATTATTTTAGATTTTTCTGATTATTTTAAGAGAGATATAAAAGGGGATTAGGGGGAGAATCGGGAAGGAGGTTTTATTTTACGTTTTTAGGGAGAGAAACTCAGAGAGAGCTTTGGAGGAGAAGGAAGATCGCAATCAACATCTCAATAGTTTTCTTCTTCCCCTTCTCTATTATTCTTTATCTATGTTTATGTTTTTAATCATGATGAAGATTATTGGCTAGTTTCTTTTAGGTTAAGGGTTATTCAAAACCCAGACATGATTGTTTGACTTCAGTTATGAGTATTATTTCTTGATTTCCTTCATATTAAATTGATTCTATTCTTCTATGCTTATCTTATGAATTTTGTGATTCCTTGTTAGGGTGTACAACTAATTAGGGTTTACATTATTTCATTATCATCTTAGAATTTCTATTCACCTAATAGTTTAGGGTTCTAAGTATTGGTGATAAATTGCAATTGATGATATGGTCAAATATGTTGTTGATTGTGATGAAGGATAGAACCTAGGTTAAATGAATTGTATGCTAAATTGATTTATTGCCTAGATTAACCTATCTCCATTGTTCTTAATGCTTTTACTAAATTAAATGAATCATATGCTTCATAGGTTTGTTATTTGGTAAAAAGAGTTAATTATTGAGCGCTTCGCCGTGATTGATTGTAATAGGGAGATTGGGATAATTGACTGCTTAAGCTTTATCTGCGGGGTTAATAATTTAATTGGGAATCGGAATAATATTCAATATTGATATTCATGCATGATTGTTTGAGGTGGAGAATAATTCTTAACTGTTCTTTAAAAATCGTTATAAATCCTTATTTGTTAATCGTCTTATTAGTTTCAAATTTCAAAATCCCCTTTTCCTTTTAACTTGGTTAAACTTTGTGAATAATAAATTGAATATAGTTCCCTTGGGTTCGACCTCTATTTGCCATTGTACTTAATTAATTGGTGATAGTGTAATCAAAATCTTTATTAAATTTGGTACGCCATACGACACGCATCATTCACTATCAATATTATAAAAAAATTATTTCTTAATGTAAATAACTAAGTTGTCATTCAACCATTGATTCTTAATACGATGCTACAACTTAGTCGATTGAACTAGTAGATTCATCATAGCCACAAAAAGGAAGCCATTGTCGTAAAAGAAATTGAGCACAATCAATTGATACCTAAAAGCAAATGTGATATTCAACTTCTAATAGAATTAATTTCTTTGATTAGCATGTCAGGAGGCCACGTGGAGCAATTATGTGTGAATTGATTTATTTACGTGATTTATATGATTATATGATTGAGTATGCATGAATATGTGTATTAAATATGTTTAAAGATTCACTTTTGTTAAAAATGGCTATTTTCGTAATTTTGACCCGTTGAAAGTATATTTGTAATTTTATATGTTATGTGCTTAGGACCACATTATTATGTGGATATTCGTGATATTTGGCATGAGTGGATCCTTTCGAGCAAGTTTAGTGGAAAAGTCACAACGAGGATAAATACCTAGCTCAAAGGAGCCAACGTGTATTTTGGAATTTTTTGTATATTTTGGGAAGCATTACAATTTAGACCCTATGTTTTGCAAAAGTTACCGATCAGATCCTGTGTTTTATTAAATGACAATTTGGACACTGCGTTTTGCAAAATGGAACAGGAGAGTACCCTCGACTAGGTTTTGGTCAATCTTGTTTTTAAATATGACCAAAATACCCTCATATTTTATAATTAGTGAATTAATTAAAAATATATTTTAAAATAAAAATTATATTATTTTAAACATAGATTTATAGCACAAATTTGTGAATATTTGTGTTAGTCAATATATTTAAGAACATACTCAAACAAACCCAAATTTCTACCTAGAAATCACAAAAAACAAAAATCAACAACTAAATATATTCATCAACAATCAACTCAATCTATTCATCTACCATACTCAGCACCATCAATAATCAACCCTTTCATATGCACTCTAACTCAATAATCAAAACAGATTTATACATACAAATAAAAAAATCAAATATGAAAAAACCAGCTTGCTACCTTTGGATCTGTCATTGCTATCCCCAACCCACAGGTCATGGGTTCACTCACTCGTCATCCTTAACCCACTGGACCTATTGCCCCACTGCACTGCCTAGATCCCATCTGATGACTCTAGCTTCAGATCTGAAGCTCCGACTTTACCTCTCACCATCACAGCAGCTTAGTCATGTCTGAAGCTCCGGCCAAATCCTGACCTGCAAAAAATAGCCCCTACCAAATTTCATTTGAAGCTATGACTTCACATCTTGCCATCAGAACTCTGACTTCACCTCAAAAACATCCACGGTCGTCTAATTATTCTAGCCCCGTATATGAAGCTTTGTCAAGCTACGTGGGGAAGAATAAGATTAGGATTGGAAAACTTAGATATGTTGAAGCTTTGTAGCCATAGAAGTCGTCGAAGCTCAGACATGTCGTTGAATCCCTTGCCAAAGTCTACTGGTTTCCGCTAAGCCCAGATCTGTTGCAACTCAGCTAGCTTGATGAATAAACTTCAGATATTGAACCTCATCCCAGCCGCAACTCAACCAAGGTTACCACCTCCATCTCCGACGTGTTCTTCGTCTTCAGATCCCATGGCCATCATACTTGAATGAAGAAGAAGATGTAACGATCTGAATTTACTATTAAGGCTAAGTGCCTGGATTATAGTGCTTGGAGGGCATAATGGGATATACATGTTGAATTAATTGAATAAATGTGTGACTACGTAGCATACATGATTTATATCATAATATGGATTTAAATGCATGTTTACTAGTATTAAATATGCATGTGGGCCCATTTTTTTTATAATAAGGGCATATTTGCTATATTGGCCCATTGCGGGCATAAATGTGATTATATGTGTGTAAATGATTGAGACCACATTAATATGTGGATATATTTGAAGTATACGACTCGAGGCGATCCTAGTGAGCGGATTAGCGGAATAGTCACAACGAGGTTTAATACCCAGCTCGGGGTGAGCCTAGGGGTATTTTGGGAAACTTAACATATATTTCAGATTTATCGAGTAATGAGTAAGTATTTGGTGATTAGTTGGGTATGTCGAGATTAATTGGGAATTTGTAGGACTACTCGAGGAATTAGTGGGAACTGTGGCAAAAGATATATTCGCCCTTGAGGGCATTAGAGGGTAAGTTAAGGGGCAGGGGCATTTCCGTCATTTACTGGCTAAAGGGATGATACACTCAGCCAATATGAATAGTGTAGAACCAAGAAGAACCTTTAGAACATTCAGTATACTCTCAGCCTCTCCTTCTTTCTTGCTATTCTGTTATTTCTTTCTTTTTGGAGTACTTGGGGGGGCTCTTGGGAATTTTGAGGTGGAAGCTATGGAATTGAGGGAGCTGAGGCCAGGATTTGTTCAAGTTCAGTTAGGAGATCAAATTGCAACTGAGGTAAGCTTCACAATCTGAATTTCCTTTGAGGATTTCTGTGATTAAGCTAGGTTGTGGCAAAGTAGGGTTCTAGCTTGGATTTTGAATTGGATTAAGGATTAGATAGGGATTTTAGGTTGTTTGTTTTGGTTAGGGTATGTTGTTGAGAGTCCTAGACTCAATTCTAGCTATGGTGTATGTTTAAACTAAATTATGGTGATTTTAGCTCGGAGAAAACGCAGGAAGAAGCTGGGTTATCTGGGTTCGTGGGGTCACGTCGCGACCCTATTCATGGGCGTCGCGACCCGCGTGGCTCAGGAGCCTAGAGGGCTTTTTGTTTCATAGGTGCACCACGACCCTCAGGGCCAGGTCGTGGCCCGCATGCCTGTAGGAATTGGGGGCTGGCGCCTCTGACCAGGGGGCGCGTCGTGACCCTCAATACCAGGTCACAGCCCGCCTAGGCAGCCTTAGCCAAATTAGGCTTTTGGGCTTATGGATCTAAACCTAAGCGCTTAGGACGATTTCTACTACCCGATTTAGTAGAAATTGAGATCCAGGAGGCTCGTATATTATTGCAAAGCTTTTAATTGGTTTAGGATTTTAATGGTTATCCACTATTGCAATGTGACTAGGTTATACTGCAAGGGCTCAGAGTTAAGGATCGTGCTCGGTGCTGCCATACGCTAGCTACTCGGGACCTGAGGTAAGAAAACTGCACCTGAATTGTGATTGGGGCTTAAACCCCTTATATGAATATGAATATACATGTATTTGGGGATATATGGAAGGGCGTACTTGTATACGCTGCCATTGATTATGTGTTATGCATTGTTTATTTGTGAGAAGATATATGTTTGCAGGTCAGACTAAGGGTGCCAGGGATCAATAGCAAGCGTGCGAAACGCAGCCCGGCCTAAGGGTGCCGGGGTCGGCTAAGAGACCAACGAACTCGGCCTAAGGGCACCGGGCCTGGGTATTATACCATAAACATAAGTGTGGTTCGCACTTAATCTTTTCTATTGACTGATGAGCTTAATTTACATACTTGACTGAGTTGAATATTACTGCTGGTTGGTTATTTATATCCTATCGTTAATTAAGTTTGATGATTTATACTTAAAGTTTTTATACTGTTGCCTAGTTGTGCATGTTGGTTTAAGTTTTCTTTCTAAGCCTTGGCTCACGGGTGCTACATGGTGCAAGTAAGGGAAAGAGATAGCAGGACCAATCATGAGTTGGAGAGCTTCAGGGGCGGTGTGTACATATGCGGCCTACTCGATTGCCACAATTAGGATAGCTTGGGAGGAACTAGGGTCAAACATTGATTTGCCGCTTTGGATGGCTAAATTGTATTTTATTTGTCTTTTACAAGTGTGTAAACTGATTTTGGGGATCCTGTGTATAAACTTAATATTTTAATGAAAAATAACCATTTTGTTGACCAAATATTTTAATACTTAACCTTGATTTAGTCTTTAATTACACATTTGAGTTCAAACGGCTTGCTTGGCAAGTTAAGCACTATTTTAAACACACAGTGTAACGGTCTTGGTTATCCAGGGCGTTACAACTTGGTATCAAAGCAGTCTAGGTTTAAGGATTCTTGAAGACTGGCTGGGCATGTACACTCGCTGCTAAAGATAAGCTCGACTCACGGTTAGGTACTTAATGACATGATTACATGACTAGTTGTTTAAATTTAACCTATGTGCCTTATCTACATGCTAATATAGAGAGAGCACGATGTGTGTGAATGTGTTTGGTGGAAATGGGATATGATAAGTGATGCATGAATAATGTAGATTTGTGTTTTGATATGTATATTGTGTGTGTAATTATTGTGATTGTTTGGACCTGCTCGTGGGATGATTCTGGATATGAATATTAGGGCTGAGGGGTTAAGTCATTGACTGCGGACTGATTTAAAAATTGTGCATCCAAGATAGTTAACTGGACCTGGTATCATTATTATGGGGGTTGCAAATGATAATTAGGGTTAGAACCCTCCATCTGCCACTGGAATTCACAGCAGATGTTTGATGTATGCAAGCAAGACTGCCAGATCAAAGTGAGGAGATTAGATGGTTGAGACAGCGAGTTCCATTGGGGAACACTGCTTTGTATATCCTGATGGTAATGGCACCAGTGTTGGTTTAACCTAAGGGTGGAAATAGATAAGAGTATTCGTATGAAAGACTTTAGAAGAATCATCTTCAAGTTTCTGAGGGAGGTTTGAGTTTGTTCAGAATTGAGCAGTAGATGGGCATGATTAGCTCTATCCACGACTATATGGGAGAGGTAGGCCATGATAGAATGGTTGCACCACGTGTATGCGAGAGGAGGATTCCCAGACGTGGTGGGAAGTAGTACCCCAAACCCAGAATGTTGATATGATGGGTTGGGAGGAATTTAGATAGTGGTTCGACGAAAGAGACTATTGTGACACAACCTGAACCGCAAGAACCAATGAGTTTATGGACTTGGTTCGGGATAGAAAGGTAGTGAAAGAGTATGTCAACCAATGTGATGGGTTGGACAATCCGCTTTTGATTTGATACCTATGGATGTGGCCCGGAAAGAACGATTCATTTGAGAACTGAACCTTGGGATGGCCAAGAGCGTTAGGGTAATTCCAGTGCATGAGATATATGTTTATGTTCGAGCAGTAGGGAGGGCCCTGTTATAGAAGATACGAGGGATGAGATATGAAGTGAGAGTGTCGTAGGGTAGGAAGCTCGGGCAATGGTATTCCCATTTGTGGGATCAGGTATGGGCAGATGCCCAGTAACTGGAAAAGGAGGACCCCTGATAGTTCCACTACTTCTGGACCCAATAGAAGAGGTTATAGTTCACAGGATGGCCGCCAGGGCGGCGATGAAACCTGGAGAAATTATCTGGTATGCGCCAGGTGCGGGAGACGCCATTTGGGAGGACGTCGTGTGAAGGCATATTTTCTATGTGAAACAATTAGGCATGGCAGGAAGGATTGCCCAAAATCAAAGTTGAAAGAACCAAGGAGTATAGACTACTCGACCCCAGTTCGAGGGTCCTCCTTGATATAGTTAGAGCCCGAGGCTAGTCCCTCGGAGATGACTGATTGGCTCTGCAGTTCTCGTTCCTTGTTGTCTATTGGGCTGAATGAGTTCGGTGCGGTGTATTTCCCATAAGAGACTTAGATAGGAAACACATCCTTCAAGGTTGTTATACGATGGGGCTTGAGATATTAGTGCGTGTTGGGAAAAGTTGGTAACTTCTAAGAGAAGGATTAGAGTACTATTGGTAAAAGGTTTACAGTAGAGTTGTTTGAGCTCATCATATGATCATTATGATATGATCCTGATTAGGGATTAATCTGTTAAATAAGAGACAACCATGGATTCCAAAAGATGATGGTAACATCAGGATTTGAAAGGGAAGGATCTAGTTGCGTCTACGGGATGCCTAAATATTATGGTAGGTACCACTTGGAATATATCAGTTAGACTGAATGGAAACTGGATTGGCCTGTAAGGTTTCAAATGGGTGTACAAGAATCGTTGAGTACGCGACAGGATTAAGGTGAGGATAGAATCGATATTAAGGACATCATGAAGAACGGTATTAGCTCAGTAGGAAGAAATCATGGTTCAGTTGAAGAGGTATTCGATTGGAGGATTGATCAGACAAAGTATCTCATCATGGGACACGTCGACAACGTTTGTTAAGTATGA
The DNA here is from genome assembly GCF_963169125.1 of Humulus lupulus. Classification (NCBI taxonomy): domain Eukaryota; kingdom Viridiplantae; phylum Streptophyta; class Magnoliopsida; order Rosales; family Cannabaceae; genus Humulus; species Humulus lupulus. Next base: position 113,900,939 of record NC_084796.1, read on the forward strand.
AGGGTTCAATTTCCTGGTTGCAAGATAGGACAATGTTCTCAGGAATTGATCTTCAATTTTGTTATTACCAGGTGATGATCAAGGAAAGAGACATTTTAGGAATTAATTCTTACACCAAGTAGGGTGTGATAGATTAACATTGAAGGTTCTTAACTGACTAATGCTCCAACAACACAGGTAAGTTTAACAAACAGAGAGATTACAGGAACAAAATGGACAAGCCATATTCATATTGATTAAGGATGTATTGGTCTACTCCTAGTTAGAAGCAGAACGTGAATGACCACTTTAGTTATAATACTAAGACTGTTGAAGTAGGGTTACAGGTAAGGCTCCAGAACGAGTAGGCTTCGTTTTCTTCAAGGATATTCAAGTTCACGTTATAGGAAGTGGTGGGATCATGTATGCTGGAATTCAGCTAGAAGCCACAAAGAAATTACCGAAGAACTCTTGAGGGGTGAGGAGTATAGTGAGACCAGTAAGACATGTCAGCTACTACTTAAAGCATCTTCGAAGAAAGCTATACCCAAGATTGGGGTAACACAAGAACCTTAAGTTGGTTTGAATGGATAGTTTCATACCAGATTTTTAGAAGATAGAATAAGGATTGGTTAGCACACTATGGTATCAGAATGTGTATGTGGTGGACTGATACAGGAGGACAGCGTGATGGATATATTGTCCTTGCTTAAGACATGGAACTATAAGGTGGTGCATCGAAGACAAGGGTTCGCCCATGTACAGACTGAAAGGAATGGTTGTTTGTGCTTCACGATAGATGAAGGGATAAGAACACAAATGTTCTACATGGGGCGTTAGGTTGATGGTAATGCTAGATAACCATGGTTAGGGTGCGGTGACGGCACCTATGGAATAATAGTGTGTGCACTAGTATGAGGAATTAAAGTATTTGATCACACATAGAGGAATAATCATGAGACTAAGGCCTTAGTGGGAATTAATGGGTGATTCACATTGGAAACCATTGACTGTATAGAGGAAGTTAAAATGGAAACTGACATCCTGAGTTGGAAAGATCTGTGCCAGTTGGATAAGACACCACATATTGCAATAAAGTTAGATAAAATATCAACTAAGATTTGTATAGAACTTGCAGTTGATAGTTGGAAGATAGACCTCTATGAATAATGAAATATAAAGAGAAGATCTTGTAGGAATGGTTCAGAATCCTACCATTTTAGTATGAACGGGTTAAGATATGAAGATCGGATGAGTGATCCAATGCAACCTGGTGTGGAGGAGGAGATTCTAGATGAGTATTGTATTACCTCCTTATGAATACTGTATCCAGGAATTTGAATGGATGTTAAGAGAAAAATTTGTGTACTAGAAGGCAAAAAAGTGTAGTGGTGGACCGTAAGGGTGGACTACATTAGACTGTAGGTAAGATAATTCGATATGAAAAGTTGTGACTCAATAGGTTGGGTTAACACACCTTGATTTGTGTGAACGGGTGTCACAATAATGTGTATGGGCGAAGGGAGATTGTATGTCTCTGTAGGACACCAAAGTCGACTGTGTCAGACTGAGACCTTTTATTCCCCTAGATTTGGAAAAAGGTTGTAGAGGACAATAAGTATAAGATTGGGACTTTGAATTATTAGTCACCTTCAGATAGACTGAAAATCTAAGGGAATGACTCAGACTTCAAAAATTGTACATCGAATGCATAAGTATTTGGGGCATTGAGATAAGTACGGTCCCATGATTGAATAGTCACAGTGATGGAAGCCGGTCAACGGCTAGGGTGGCTCTAAATAAGAAACAGTGAGACAGGGAGCGAGAAGTGCTTGTTCCAAGTAAGGAAATGTGAGACAGGGAATATTGTAGTTCAGAATTGGTTCGGAGAAACCAATGAAGTTATTGGTATCGTTAAGGCAGAAGTGTCTACCTATTTAAAAGGACATAAGGGTTTGCAAATTTTGAGCATGGGGACACAGAGTTCCAGAATGGGAGACTTTGCATTTCTCCAAGTATTGTGGATTAGAAGGGATAAGATATTTTGAGAAAGAAAGAGGCGTTTTAACTCCCAATTTAATAGACTTCTTATTAGGAACGAGTTTCCTAATACGCAGCAGAATGGTGGTGGGTTGGCCCAGTGTACAACAAAAATTTTGTAACATATTTAAACTAACTTTAAATAAGCGGATCCATTAATATACATACATTAATCATAAGCAAGTAAATAGAAAACATACCTCTTGATGCCTATCAAGATTACTTGCTATCTTTTCGTAATTTGAACAAACTTCCTATCCAAGCTGCTCCCAGGTACTCACACAAAGATCTTCCACAACGTTCTCTACACCTCAAGAAGTGTGTGGGCACTTAGAGAATAAATGATGGTTAATTTCATATTCTACTTGATGTACTCAACACATGAGATCAAGATAATAAAGCCTGAAATCGATTCTGTATCTTTTCAGGGAGAGATAGAAAAGTATCGTTCTTTTTCACAGAACAAATTCTTGAGTGTCTGTGTTATTTTCTGATAAGTCTTACTTAAAAAAATATTCAAAATTTAAAAAATAAATTTGTAACCAACTTACAATTTATCTTTTAATTAATTATTTATTTTATTAATGAAAATATCCAAAAACTAATTTTTGAATTTTCCATTAATTAATTAATTAATTAAATAAAATTAAAAAATTTATCCCTGAAAATTGTGCAGTACACGCCACACACAGTCCATGGACTGTGTGTGTCGTGTACCACCCTATATTTTAGGAATATTTGATTTTTCCATGATTTTTTAATTATTTATTCAAACTACCTTATCAGATAAAAATCCAATAACGTGATAATTAATTCAAATTTGAATTAATTATCTTTTTAACTAATTATCAAATATAATTAAGTATTTGAATAAATATCAATCTTTTAAATTCAAATCTAATTTGAACTTATCAGATTATTATCTCTCACTCAAATAAAGATATTTAATTAATTCTACCATTTAATTTAAAACCAATTTAAATTAAATAATAATTTCAAAATTAAATATTTAATTTATTATAATTTCAAAAATTATAATTAATTATTTAACATAATTTCAAAAATAAATTTAATTATTTAATATAATTTCAAAAATTACATAATAATTAATTAATTTTGTTAATTACAACTAATTTGTAATAAATTAATTAATCATTATTAACACATAATTGCATATTTGGCCCAAAGAACAAATTTCTTTTTAAATATGTCTTTCAACCATTTTTCCCTTTATATCAACTCTTGCCTTGAATAGTTTGATAGAGTCGTTGTGGGGACCTATGGACCTATAATTCCAAGCTCCAATAAATTTGAGATTATTAATTAAACTCTTTAATTAAATAATCTTAATTTATTAATCTCATGATTACTCTACTATAAATATGAGAATGCATTCTTGTAATTATAGACATTTCATTTACTGAGTACTTTATAAAATAAAACGTCCATTGATATAATCATTACTGTTGACCCAGATTTTGGGCAACTGACACAGAGTCAAAATACGCTTGACGTGGATGAATATGTTGAAAAGAATGTGATGACGAAAATAATAAGAACGCAATATTTTATAGTGGTTCGGCCCCAGGATTTGGTAATAACCTACGTCCACTTGAATTGTTATTGATATAAGATCCAAAGGAGTGATCAAAGAACTCGGGTTCAATGAGTTTCACCAACCTTTGAAGACAATACAATATGACTAGTTTGATAACTCTAATCTCAAGTGATCTGGAAGTCAGAAAAGAAAAAGGATCCCCTTCCCTGAGCCCTCTTCTTCTATTTATAAGCTCAGGGAAGATTTACATTGATTTGTTACAGATATTCTTTCCTAAATAATCAGATACTCAAGAAATCATGGGAGATAATTTCGGATTCCATCACAACAGCCTAAGATTTCCTCCTCGTATTATGTGCGTACGACCAGGCTGGTCGTACAAAGAAACCGATCGCATGATATTGAATGTCTTCCTGGTCGATAGTCGAACATAGATTCTGCCAGGTGTCAGCCACGTGTAATTAATGTCTGCCATGTCATTCACTTCTGATTTTTGGGATAACATTTACCCCCCAAGTATGTTTAGTGCAACCAGCAATAAAGAAACTTAAGGGAACAACCGTTCATATTCCCATGATGTCTGTCAGAATCCCCGTGCATTTTCAAAAACCGTGATATAAATATGTCTAATCAAGCCTTTTCAATTTCCAAAAAGGAAATTTGACGGCTTATACACTTCCCCACGTTTCGAAAGTGGGAAGTGATGATTACTGCCTTTTGGCTATCCCTTCGATCCCTATAAGTAGGCTTTTCTTCCCCTTTAAGAAATTTTTATTCACCATCTTTGCCAATATTTTCAAGAACTTGCACCAGAATCCAGAGCTTCGGAAACCAGTTTGACGTCTAGCCGAAGGTCTTCCGGTTCGAGTTTCCATCTTCTTCCGAATCTCCATCTTCGCCCAGGTAAGAACTTCGTTCTTTAAGCTTTCTATTACGCCATGCATGCCGTTTCTGTGCTCTATGACTTCTGTGTTCTTGAATAGGGTTTTAAGGGTTTTTTGGTATAAACCGCCTAGTGCTTGGTAAAAGTGCGTTTTTATGCTTTGTATAGGTTAAGACTATAGTTTGATAGTTAGGATCTCTGGTTTGGGACATTAGGTTGACGAAAGATTCAACCTTTAAGCTAGGTGAAAAAACCGAAATTTTTTCCCGCCCCTCAGGAGTGAAAAAGTTCTCTTTTCATAAAACAGTTTTACTCTCCTTTTTGTTTTTATCCGTCTTTCAAACTACCCACGTTGAACTTAGCGTAGGATTAGGATGCTACTGGTTATTTAGGCACGAGCAACATTATCCCAATCTCCCACACTACTTCGCGGATTGTGTCTTATCTCCTCCATTGTCTGTTTGCAGTTCATATGCAAGACCCTTGGGGAGGAGAAAGACTATCGAAGACGAACTCTTGGCCCAACTGCTCGAAGGCGAAGAGAATCCATCTACGTTGATCCCAGAAATCCCTTTTTCTCGTCCTAGCCCAAATCCTCCACCAATTCCCACTCAGAAAATGGCCAGAACAAAAACCAAAGCTAGAAAAAGAGGCAACCTTAACTCTCCAAGTCAGCCTTCTGTTGATGCCCCCTCAACTAGTGGTCGAGGTGAATTCCCCCCTGAAACTGAAGTTCAGAGGCGTGTCCATCCTCGCCATGTCAACCAGCCGACTGTCGAGTGGCACGTCGTTTCCCCAAGTTCAGTGACACTTCGCATGATTAACAACTATTTAAACAAATACAATCTGACAGGGGTGACCCTGGTCAGACCTTCCATCGACCAGCGAGCCAACCTGCCAGGGGGGGCTTATAGCGCCTGGTCGAGATACCACATCGAGGTGGGTGCCACCCTGCCTCTTCATTCATTCTTTCAAGGGGTGGCAAACTACTTTGGGGTGGCCCCTTTTCAAATTACCCCGAATGGGTATAGGATGCTGGCCGCGATCTATATCCTCTACAAGCTCAAGAAATGGCCAGCTCCTTCTCCTCATGAGGTCAATTTTCTATTCGACCTCAAGTCCAACCCCAACCAAGATGGTACGGGGTTCTTTCATTTCTGCCACCAGGAGACCGGTCGCACCTTTCTGTCCGACACCACTCACATCTCCAACGTGGGGAAGTACCATCAAGAGTACTTCCTTACGCCCGACATTGTCGCGGATAATCTGGCCTTCACTCGAGGAGGTAAAGAAAAAATAATCCTTGAACCAGTAGTTTCTGTACTTTAATCATTTCTTGTCATAATACTTCGCTGTTCCATTGTATTCCAGGTCCATGGTTACGCCCGACCCCCACTCCAAGAATGGATTCGAGGGTAGCACTCTTAACCAGCATGTCAAGTGCTGCTAAGAGTGTGAAAAACTTAATTAATGAGGCTAACCTTAGGCTAGCTGGCCTTTGGGGCCCCCAACCTGCGACTAACGAACCTGCGGCGAGTGGTACCCATGCCGATGTGGAAATTGAGCAGGAACCCAAGCAGCAACCTCAGGCACCCCCTCCTAGGAGGAGGCCAACTGGGGTTATAATCAGGGAACCTGCTATTCCCCACCGAGTAGCAGAATCATCGGTCCCCAAAGGCAAGGGGAAACAAAAGGTTGTCGAACCTACCGAACTGTCTGACGACTCGTCAGAAGTAAACGGTACATCATTCTCGTTTTTGAATAATCTGCCAATTCCTTCCCATCTATTTGATGGGGGTGGCAACTTTAGGAACACCCCTTCTTTAAACTCAGATTTCTTCCAGGAACTAGGTAGTTCAGTAGATAATGTTACGACCAGTAGGTGTAGCTCGGGTATTTTACTTGTAATCCTTTTACTTTGATCTCTGTTTCCCGTGACCCTTTAATCTAACTGTTTGAATTGTTTTCCTTTGTGTAGGTATGGACTCTGAGGACTTCTTTGAGCATTACCAAACTGTTGCTGCCGCTTCTGTCCCGAAGGACAGCAAAAGGGCTCGAGGGGAAAGCAGCAAGACCCCTTCAAAGAAGGCTCGAACAGAGGATACTCCCGACGTCGGCCCTTCTAAGGAAATCATGACACCTCTGCCTCCCACCGAACAGTCGACGCCCATACCTGAGAATCCACAACCCTCTTCTAGGGCCGCTGGCAAAGAGACTTTGGACAACCTATCTGAAGGCTCCCTGTCCAGCCTCGTGGTCGGGTCGGCCAGGGAGAGAATATATAAGCTCTCAAAGCACAGGCGCAGCCAGGCCGCCATCAACGAAACTACCTCAATGGAGGCCGACCAAATCATCAAAAGAGGGTTGAATGAGATAGTCAGCATAAGTCATTTTATGTTGTTTCATCATTTATGTCTGACTTCTTTTCCTTAACTTTTTTTGTTTTTTTTGTTTTCAGGGACTGCTGTCTTTAACTGCTGGTTGGCGTCGTACTAGGGCGTTGGTCTCTCGCGGACAAAACTTTGACTTCAGGCTTGCTCAGGCTAAGCAAGTACTTAAGGAAGAGAAGAAAAAACTGCTCGAGGAAAACAAGGAGTTGTCTAAGCTGAACGAACAGCTATGCGAGGACCAAGCCACCCTTACCCAGGAGCTTCAGGAAAGTCAAGGGGCCCTGAAGAAAGCCATCGATGAGTGGCACAGATGGAGGGAAAGTTCTATACTCCACACCCAAGAGTGTAAACAGCTCACACTCGATCTGACCGCCAGCAGGGATGAGGCGAAGAAGCTTGAAGAGTGGGTGCGAGAGCTCGAGGGGCGAGTGCAGGAGCTAGAGGAAGACGGGGCCAAAACTTTGAAGAAGTACAAGGAAGCCACCTTCCTTTGTTTCTACGACTTCTGGAAGCACAATCGGGAGGCCAACATTAATTATCTCTCCGAGCGGTTGCAAAGAACGCTGATGGCGCAGTGCGCTGCTCGGTTGGAGGCAGAGGAGAGAGCCAAGGCCAAAACCCTTGCTGTTGATGCTGCGGCTAGTCCTCCGACTGATCAAAGCGCTCCTAATCCAGAAGACTCTCCTGCTCCCTAGTAAAATTAGTTTTTTATTTTTTCAGCTTTTATGGCCCACGGGTCTATCTGTAAAGACAATTTTCTTTTATTGCTGCGAGGGCAGCTTTTTTACTTATACTTGAACAATTACATCGGAGCAGTACTGCTCGCGGTGTAAAGGTTTTTCCTTTTAATTACACATTTACATCCGAGCACTAATGCTCGCGGTGTAAACAATTGCCTTAGTGATATTATAATGTTTCTTTTATTATAATACATGTTCGCATGACCGAACTTAGCATAGTACTTTAGTTTGATTTAACAAAATATGAATTTTGAAAAATGCTCTAAGTACCGTAGCATGCTTTCACTCATTTTGTTCATGTGATTACATACCCCTTGGTATGCTTTGCTATCGATGTGCCTTATATGCCCCCCAAGTGATCGAGGAGCTTTAGGTCCTTGGTCACTTGCCTTGACCACGGCCTGTGCGAACATAACTGTTCGATAGTAAACATAATATATAATACAGCAAAACAACACACGTAATGAACAAATACTTGTAAAAATAAATTTACAAAGGTTGGCAAGAATGACTGGTTGTGCACAGTCCCTTATAATCTTGTATTAAAAATGGACTAAACATGTCTTTACGAGTGATCTTAAAAAGATCTTACACTTATAAGCGATTGGCCATACAACGTGGCTAACCCTTTTTTGAAACTTGTAAAAAGTAAAAATTAATACAAGCCAGTCCTTTAAGAAGGATTGTTCACTGATAATACTTGCGCAGGTGTTCTCCATTCCAATAGCGAGCGTGCAAGCTTGTAGGTGCCCGGATGAAGGACTTCTTCAATCTGGAAAGGTCCTTCCCAATTTGGTCCGAGTACTCCAGCAGTGGGGTCGCGGGTATTTAAGAAAACTCGTCATAGCACAAGGTCACCGACGTTGAATTTCCTTTCTTTTACTTTCGAGTTAAAGTATCGGGCAACCTTTTGCTGGTACGCAGCAACTCGGAGTTGGGCTTTTTCTCGTATTTCGTCAATTGAGTCTAGGGACTCCATCATCAGTTGGTTGTTCTGGCCCTGGTCGTATGTAATGCGTCGATGTGAGGGGGGATCTAATTCGACAGGTAACATGGCCTCATATCCGTAGGCTAAGGAAAATGGGGTATGACCTGTCGCTGTTCGGTGAGAAGTTCTATACGACCAGAGGACTTCAGGCAGCTGTTCTGTCCATGCTCCCTTAGCGTCTTCAAGCCTTTCCTTCAGGGTGTCCTTAAGAGTTTTATTCACTGCCTCGACCTGCCCGTTCGCTTGTGGGTGCACAACTGAAGAAAAGCTTTTGATAATCCCGTGCCTTTTGCAGAAGTCGGTGAATAAGTCACTGTCAAATTGGGTTCCGTTGTCTGAGACAATCTTTCGAGGCAGACCATACCGGCAAACAATGTTCTTGATGACAAAGTCAAGAACTTTCTTGGTTGTTATGGTAGCGAGTGGCTCAGCTTCAGCCCATTTAGTGAAGTAGTCAACCACCACAACTGCGTACTTTACTCCGCCTTTTCCCATGGGCAGGGATCAAATCAAGTCGATACCCCATACTGCAAAAGGCCATGGACTCTGCATCTGTTTTAATTCGTTTGGAGCTGCGCGTGGAATTTTGGAAAATCTTTGACATTTATCGCATTTTCGTACAAACTCCATCGAATCTTCGTTCATATTCGGCCAGAAATAGCCTTGCCTTAGAATCTTTTTTGCCAAACTTTGCCCCCCAGCGTGATCCCCACAGAAGCCTTCATGTACTTCCTTCATTAGCTCCTTAGCTTTTTCTGGTGTAATGCATTTGAGCAGTGGCATGGAATATCCTCTTCGATACATAACACCATCGACCAGTATGTACCGAGCAGCCTGCCTTTGAAGAGTTCTGGCCTTGTTTCTATCTGTCGGTAGCACACCATTTGTCAGATACTCCAAGTAAGGCGCCATCCATGTATCTCCCATTCGGATTTCCATACTGGCTTCAATTGCTCGTATGCTTGGCTCACTCAATCTTTCCACTGGCACAATGTTCAAAGTGTCAGCATCTTTCGCACTCGCGAGTTTGGCTAAGGCATCTGCATTCGAATTCTAATCCTGCGGTATTTGCTGGAGGGTATACTTCGTGAACTGGGCTAACAGGTCTTTAGTTTTATTCAAGTAGGCCACCATCTTTAGGCCTCACGCTTGATATTCCCCAAGAACTTGATTCACTACCAGCTGTGAATCACTGTAAATATCCAGCGCCTTTATGCTCATGTCTTTTGCTATTCTCAATCCAGCGAGGAGTGCTTCGTATTCGGCTTCATTATTTGACGCGGTGAAGTCGAACCTAATGGCGCAGTGAAATTGATGCCCTTCTGGAATTATCAATATCACTCCCGCTCCTGCGTGAGATTCGTTGGACGACCCATCTGTGAATAACTTCCACGAAGGAGCTTCATCTTGGGGTTCAGGCGCACTAGGCTGTTCGCACTGCTCGCTGTCTGGGAGTTCGGTGAACTCTGCAATAAGATCAGCCAAGACTTGCCCTTTTACTGCTACTCGTGGCGAACATGTAATGTCAAACTGCCCTAGTTCGACTACCCATTTTAATAAACGCCCAGCCGCTTCTGGTTTTTGGAGGACTTGCCAAAGGGGCTAGTCAGTTAAGACTGTGATAGGGTGGGCTTAGAAGTAAGGGCGCAGCTTCCTTGAGGCCAGGATTAAGCAATATGCTAACCTCTTGATGGGTGGATATCTCAGTTCAGCTCCGATTAGCCGCTTGCTTACATAGTAAACCGCTTTTTGTACGCCTTCTTCCTCTCGTACTAGTACCGCACTAGCAGCAACTTCAGTGATCGCCAGGTAAATGAACAAAGTTTCTCCTTCGATTGGCTTCGATAAAATGGGAGGCTATGCCATATGGGCTTTCAAGGCCTGAAAAGCTTGCTCGCAGTCTCCTGTCCATTTAAATTTCTTATTGCCCCTAAGTAGATTGAAAAAAGGGACGCACTTGTCCGTCGACTTTGAAATAAATCTACTTATGGCTACAATCCTCCCAGTTAAACTTTGTACATCTTTGATCTTCTCTGGCGATTTCATGTCGATCAGGGCTTTTATCTTGTCGGGGTTGGCCTCGATTCCTCTTGAATTTACAATGAACCCCAAAAACTTCCCTGATCCAACTCCGAAGGAACATTTGAGAGGATTTAGTTTCATCTGGTACTTGTTCAATACATTGAAACACTCTTGCAAATCCTTCACATGTCCTTCTGCCTTTTTCGACTTTACCAGCATGTCGTCCACGTACACCTCCATGTTTACTCCGATCAATTATTTAAACATTTTTTTAACTAACCGCTGGTAAGTCGCACCTGCGTTTTTCAGTCCGAAGGGCATTACTTTATAACAGTATAAGCCCGTATCGGTCCGAAAGCTGGTGTGATCCTCGTCAGGGGGATGCATGCTAATCTGATTATAGCCTGAATATGTATCCATGAAGGAGAGGATCTCATGTCCGGCAGTAGCATCGACCAACTGGTCGATCCTTGGGAGTGGGAAGCAATCCTTCGGGCAGGCTTTATTGAGATCTGTAAAATCCACACAGGTTCGCCATTTGCCGTTAGGCTTAGGAACCAGTACTGGATTAAAGACCCATGATGGATAAAACGCCACCCTGATGAACCCATTCTCCTTTAATCTCTCAACTTCTTCTTTTAAGGCTCTCGACCGTTCCTTATCGAGCAACCTTCTTTTTTGTTGCACGGGTGGAAAACTCTTGTCTATGTTCAGGACATGGCTGATAACTGCAGGGTCTATCCCAGCCATGTCTTTGTGCGACCAGGCAAAGACTTCCTGGTTCTTCCGCAAAAATTTCACCAGTGCATGTTTCGTGGTTGGTTCTAGGTTTTTCCTGACCTTCACGACTCTGGTCGGGTCTTTTTCGTCGAGTTGGACCTCTTCCAGGTCCTCGACGGGTCCAACGTTCTCTTCAAAATCCCCAAAGCAAGGATCTAAATCTCTATCCTCACTTTGGGCAACACCATATTTGGTGACTTCATCACCGGATTGGGCTTGTGCACCAATTGCCATCTGCAACCTATCTGGGGGAGTGCTCTTTGATGTTCCCCTCTTCGCCTTCGTGACTGAGGCGTTGTAGCACTCCCTGGCCTCCCTCTGATTCCCCAACACGCGTCCTACCCCTCCGTCTGTCGGGAATTTCATGGCCAAGTGCCACATAGAGGTGACGGCCCGTAGATCAACCAGTATAGGCTTCCCAATGACGGCATTATATGTCGAAGGACAATCAACTACTACAAAAGTAGTGAGTAATGTCCTAGTAGCAGGCACTGTACCTACTGTCACTGGTAGTCTGATTGATCCTGCGGGGGCGAGTCCTTCACCAGAGAAGTCGTATATCGTTTTATTGCAGGGCTCCAGGTCCTTAACGGACTACTTCATGCATTCTAGCGAAGACTTATACAGGATATTCACCGAACTTCCTGTATCGACCAGCACTCTCTTCACCATCATGTTGCCCATTTGGATATCCACGACCAACGGATCGGAATGTGGGAACCGGACATGTTGGGCATCACTATCAGAGAAGGTTATTTTGCCTTCCTCTGATCAAGCCTTTTTCGGCGCGCGATCCTCCACAGTCATCATCTCGATGTCCTGGTCGTGGCGTAGAGTCCGAGCGTATCGTTCTCTGGCTTTTCCGCTGTTTCCCGCGAGGTGCGGGCCTCCACAGATGGTTAACAATGTGCCAGTCACGGGGTAGGCTGCAAAGGTGGCGAGCGTTGGCGCGTGGGCGCTTGCTCGTTGCCACCTGGAGCTTCTCGTTGGTAATTTCCCGAGGCCCGTACATATCTTCTCAAGTGTCCTTGTCTAATAAGGAACTCGATTTCATCCTTCAGCTGGTTGCATTCGTTGGTATCATGTCCATAGTCGTTATGATAACCACAGAACTTGGTAGTGTCTCTTTTCGAAATATCCTTTCGAATGGGGGCAGGCTTCTTATAAGGCACGCTGGAACTCGTGGCCTGATAAACTTCTCCCCGAGACTCAACTAGGGCAGCATAGTTAGTGAACCGAGGTTCATAACGGTTACCCTTGGCTTGCTTATTGTCAGGGGTGGAAGGCTCATTATGTGGCCGTTTCCCCCCATTTTTGCCATTGCCGTTTCCGTTCCAGTTGCCTTTGTCGTTGCCATTTGGCTTGGACCCATTGGCGGCTTTGGTGGTCTCGGCAGTCCCCTTGCTCTTACTTGGGGGCTTCTCTTCGTCGGCGATGGCATCTTCGAGCTTGATGTAGCGATCAGCCCGATCCAAGAATTCCTGGGTAGTTCTAACCCCATGTTTTCGGAGGCTTTCCCAGAGAGGCGTGCGGCTCTTAACTCCTGCGGTTATGGCCATCATTTTGCCTTCGTCTCCCAATGTCTTTGCTCCAGCAGCTGCTCGCATGAAGCGCTGCACGTAGTCTTTCAGTGGTTCTCCATCTTGCTGGTGTATTTCGACCAGCTGGTTTGCCTCAGTCGGGTGCACACAACCCACGTAGAATTGTCCGTAGAAATCCTCTACGAACATTTCCCAGGAAACTATACTTGCAGGAGGGTATTTGAAAAACCACTCCTGTGCGGCATCAGAAAGTGTTGCAGGGAAGATCCTGCACCGAGCGTCTTCGAACACTTTCTGAATGTCCATTTGTATCTCGAACTTGTTGACGTGAGATACCTGGTCACCATACCCATCAAAGTTTGGAAGCGTAGGCATTTTAAACTTGCTAGGAGTTTCTGCCATAGCTATCCTCTGGATGAAAGGAGTGCCTTTTCTCCTATCGTGATCGATGTAAGATGTTCTTCCCCCGACCAGCTGCTGCACTGCCTGGTTGATGGCATCTATCTGGGCCTGCATAGCGCTAGGAATCGCCATGGGCTCTGGTGCTGGGGGGACGTACTCGTCGTGCCATTCGCGGCGATCGTTGAGTACATCTATCAAGTCCTCGTCTCTCATCCGCTGCTCGCTAGCTCCGAGCCAGTCGAAGACGTTATTTTGTCTGGGCTGCCCCCCAGCATCCCGTCTGTCGGGTTGGTCCTCTTGAGGTGGCTGGCTCCTGCCTCCACCTTTTTCTTTATTCCTCCGACCGGCATTCCCTTTGCCTGAGTCGGCCTCATTATAACCATGGCCATCTCTGAATCTTGATTGGCTATGGTGAGATCGACTATTCCTTCGATTGCCCTCCCGGGATGGAAACTCCCGAGCCTTAGAGGGTGGTCTGCGTTGGTCGTTAGGTCCCCGTGCATTACCATGCCATGGGGGGCCTCAGACCACAGAGCCTAACTCTGAGTTCCTCCTGTTGCCAGGATGATGCTGTCCTCTACTCGGAGGGTTTGGCTTGTCGCCCCTATGGCGTCTAGGACTGCGAGGCTGCTGCTCGGTCTTATTCTGCCTCTGCTGCGGGGGATTGCCGCAACCAGCTTTGGATGGAGGATGTGCCTCAGGGTCACCTAGCGGGACATCGTCCTGAGGCACCGGTGGTTGCTCGGGCCTTTGTGGACTCGAGGGTTGGATAGGCGGGCTAGGATTGGGACCCCTGTGGGGTGGCCCATTCGCGGGTTGATCAGGCTGCGAGGCAAGTGCAGCCTGATTCCTAGCCAATTGCAAGGCTGCCTCGAGGGCTGCCATGGCCTCACTCTAGCGATGGTCCTTCTCCGCCTGCCTTTCACTCAGCTCCACGCGTTGCCGTTCAATTTCTTGTTGCTGCCGCGCCATGATTTCAGCAGCACTTTCCTGGCTGGCCCTCAGATTGGCCAGCTCCTCATGCAATGCCTCTAGGGTACTCTTCAGTGTCGCGTCATCCATTTCTTCCTCATCAAATTCCAAATGTGGCTCATCCTCAACCACATTGGGAGGAGAAGGAGGAGGCGGGTTAAATGGTGCAGCGCCGGCCGCCTGTCTAGTTTTCCTGGTAGTTTTCGCCATTGGTTTTCTCAACAATGTTATATCAAGCTCTCAATGAAAGCACCAAAATGTTGACCCAGATTTTGGGCAACTGACACGGAGTCAAAATACGCTTGATGTGGATGAATACGTTGAAAAGAATGTGATGACGAAAATAATAAGAACGCAAGATTTTATAGTGGTTCGGCCCCAGGATTTGGTAATAACCTACGTCCACTTGAATTATTATTGATATAAGATCCAAAGGAGTGATCAAAGAACTCGGGTTCAATGAGTTTCACCAACCTTTGAAGACAATACAATATGACTAGTTTGATAACTCTAATCTCAAGTGATCTGGAAGTCAGAAAAGAAAAAGGATCCCCTTCCCAGAGCCCTCTTCTTCTATTTATAAGCTTAGGGAAGATTTACATTGATTTGTTACAGATATTCTTTCCTAAATAATTGGATACTCAGGAAATCATGGGAGATAATTTCGGATTCCATCACAACTGCCTAAGATTTCCTCCGCGTATTATGTGCGTACGACCAGGCTGGTCATACAAAGAAACCGATCGCATGATATTGAATGTCTTCCTGGTCGATAGTCGAACATAGATTCTGCCAGGTGTCAGCCACGTGTAATTAATGCCTGCCATGTCATTCACTTATGATTTTTGGGATAACAATTACATACAAATTAACCCTCTAATAATGGTTCATAATTAATTTTAGAATAGAATTACCGTTTTACCCTTTTAATTATATCTTGTTTCCTTAAGTACCATTGACTTTACTAGTGAATGTTAATTCATAATAAATTATGAATTTGAGCTCAATAACCTTTCAGTCCCAAAAGTCAACCCTTAAGAGAACCATCATTCAATCTCTTATGAGAATGTATAGATTTCATATATGTACTATGTCCTCAGCCATTTACATTAATGAGTTCCCAAAACAAAAGTTTCTAGCCTGATCATTCTGACAGACCCTAACGAGTGAATCAAAGAACTCATATAACATTAACAGGAGTTCATAGTAACTTCAGGATTAAGATCTATTTGTATATGATCATCTGTTGATATATTTAATTAATACTTCGAAACGGTATTTAACTAAATATTAATAAACATATCTGGTCCAATTCTATATATTCTCTAATATATAAAGTACCTCCACTAAAGTGTCCTACTACACTAGTGATCCAGATCTAGATCACATGTATTCATAATACTAGTGGACCGTACTTGCAGTAATTAATCTAAAGATTCCATAACTTTATTTTGCTGCGAACTATTCAAGTTCATTTATCTCAAACACAATCCTCCCGTACCAATACGTGATTGAGATCACATATATGAACTTAGGAATTTTTTTATATTTACTTAATATTATCACAGAATAATATAGTCCGTAAAATATATGCATAACAAATTCAATTTATTTATTTATTTCTTAGAACAATGTCTACTACATATGCTTTCAGGGCAGAATTCCCAACATCGTTACCATGTGATTTTAAAATGTGTCATTAGCTCGCTAATCAAGGTTTTTAGATAAAAAAAGTGTGACTAATTTAAAGTAAAGACTCATCTAATGAAACTTTAATATAAAATGTTTGGACATTTATTAAACTTATAAAAGTGTTACGTTGGGATCCCAAAATATTGTTATAAAATATATTTACAACTTAAAAGCAGGGTACAATCGACCTAAGCGACAAAATCAAACATTTGCATAGTGTTCCTTAAAACTTCCCCAGCCGTGGCAACCATGTAGGCCAAGCATATACACCCCGCTCCATGCCCTCCAACTCATATTTGGTCGACCTTTCCCTTGCCTTTACCTGTACCATAGAGCACCCGTGAGCCAAGGCCCAACAAGAAAACTCCACACACATAACATATAACAATTCATTCAGGTAAATGCATAACTTTAAACAGATACAACAGACTATTCACATAGCGGCCTATGCCGACCAAGGTGTATTACCACGCACTAGGTTCACGATCTTCACCACACGAGTGAGTACAACACCCTAGATGGCCATGGCATGGCGGCCTGCATTCAGCATGCTTGTTGTCGTTCCCTGCCTTCACCGATCATTCATAAACACACAAACATGGCATAACAATTATAAACATTCATACATAACACTAACCACAGATAATCAAGCCATGCCCTGCTCTATGGACACAAACAATTTTCTTACCTGAGTCCCGAGTTGACCATATAGTTTGATCTCGAGCACGATCCCCTAAACCCGAGCCTTGGTGTTAAAGCCTAGTCACAACGCAATAATAATAAATGTCCATCAAACCCTACACCAATTAGAAACTTCAGAATAATTTTCTAGCATCCGGGACCTCGAATTCTACTAAACTAGGTAGTAGAACCCATAAATTTGAGTTCCCGAGCTTAAAACCCTGTTTTGGCCATTTCCCTTAATATGAGCTACGGCTCAACCCCTACGGCCGTGGCGCGCTACAAGTCAGAGAGTCCAAGGCTCTCTCCTGAGGAACACGGGCTGCAACGCGCCTAACCTTCGTCGTGGCGCCTGGGCAATTTCAGAGACCCCCTAAGCATTCTGGGTTCATGCGGGCTGTGGGGCCTGCAGAACAAGGCCGCAACTCGAGCTCCAGAACCCAGAGTTCCCTGCGTTTTCTCGAGACAATTTCACTAAAATCCACCCTAAACAATACCCAAACCTAGAATTTAGTTTATAACTCATATCAGTACAACATAATCCTTATAATTAGCTCAAAAACTACTCCAAACCTTTAACAAATATCCAAAACCAACCTAATGTTTAAACCTCAAGAAAACCTCTAACTACAGCAAAAAATCACAAAGAAATCAAGACTTTTACCTTACCTCAGTGATGATTTCGACCCTTAACTGCCTCAGACTTCCTCCTAGCTTGATTTCCCCAATTTCCCATCCTCAAATCCTCAATTCTTGAGCCAATTCCCCAAGAGTTTCACCAAAACTTCCAAGCCTTAGTGGGAGAGAGTGTTACACGAGAGAGAGAAAGAGGAAGGGCTGAGAGACTAAGTTACTTCTGCCTAGTTCTAGACTTCTAAGGTTTAAGTATATCCTTAGCTTCAAAATGACCAAAAATCCCCTTAGATCAATTCTAGCCCTATAATACCACCAAGGGTAAATCCGTCATTTGCCACATTCCCGCTAATTCCTCGAGTATTCCTATAAATCCCCAATTAATCCCGACATACCCAAATAATCACTAAATAGCTACCCTTTACCCGGTAACCCCGAGCACATACTACGTTCCCAAAATACCCCTAGGCTCACCCTAAGCCGAGTAATCACGCACTGATACACATACATCACAATTAATCACATAATAATACAATTAAATCAATTATTTCCTTCCTGACATGCTAATCAAGACACTAGGCCTTATTAGCAAATTTGGGGCATTACAATTTTGGTCATATTTAAAAAAAGTTTGTCCAAAATTTGGTCCAGGGTACTCTTTTGTTCCATTTTCCAAAGCACAGGGTCCAAATTCTCATTTAACAAAACACAGGGTTCGATCGGTAACTTTTGCAAAACATAGGGTCCAAAATGGAATTTACCCATAAAATAATTGGTGAAATAACTATGATTGGTGGATTAGTGGATTAAATTGGGAATTTATAGTATAATTTGAGGTTTAATGGGAAACAAAGGCTAATGACCATTTTCCCCTTATGGGACCTTCAAGAGGGAATTCAAAGGGGAGGGTAAAATGGTCATTTGACCAAGGGATTAGGGAAAGTGGATAGCAGCCCTTGGAGAAAATCCATTTTCACGTAAGTCCCTCATTTTTCTCATCTTGTTTGGTCTTTCTTCAAACCATCAAAGGCACACACTCATTTTCTAAGGCTACAAGTCAATTCATGGAGTTTTGAGAACTTTGGGAAGGGATTTAGCAGCAAAAAGAAGAAGCCTGGAGCTGCCACGAACACCATTAGGTTAAGGATTTCGAAATTTAGCAAGGTAAAGACTTGTCTACCTTGTTTTTCTTAAGTTCTTTATGAGTACTTGAGTTTTTTTGGGGATTTTTGGTTTGGATTTCAGATTTGGGAATTCTAGGTAGTTTAGGGTATAAATTTATGATAAAAATGTTTTTTGGGGATTTTTGGTTTGGATTTCAGATTTTATTGTTGCTAATTTGGTAAAATTTAGGTTTGATTTTGAATTGGAGCAAGAGCTTGAATTCAAAAAGCTCAAAGTTGTCAAATTTGACATCTTTGTATTTTTGATGTTTTGATGATGCTTTGATGATGTTTGGGGTTCTAATATTGGTTCGGGGTTGGTCTGGTGCTAAAAATCTACTAGAAAACATGTTGAGGGTGAGTTTTAGGTTAGATTTTGCGGGGAGAAGTCATAGGTTCAAATTGGGCAAGAACTTGGAAATTCTGGGCTTTTTTGGGTTTCTGGTGACCTAGTGTGACTACACTAGTGTCCCAGAACCCAGGAAATTTTTGTTTAATTTGGGGTTTCTAGGCTACCAACGCGGCCGTGCTGGGGTAGGGTGCGACCACGCTAGTCCCCTTGAAATCCCTAACTTCCTGTGGGGGCGACCGCGCCATGGGCAAGCACGACTGTGCTAGATGCCTTGAAATGGTGATTTTCTAAGGTTTTTGGGTATTAGTGGGGGTTTTAGGACTTGATTTGGGGGCCCACTTGGGAGCTCGGGGGACGATTCCATTACCCCGTTGACAGGAATTAGTAGTCTTGAGAGCTAGGGTTTTTATTTGAACTCGGGATTTGGATTTAATCCCTAATAAGCATATCGTTCATGTTATGACTAGGGTTTCTGCGAGGCTCGGGGAAAGGATCGAACTCGACGTCATTCTATCTCTTACGCAGGAGTAGAGGTAAGAAAACTAACACATGTACCGAGAATAAAGCATTGGCCCTGACTATTGAACGTTGTTATCATCGTGTGTTGATTCTAATTAGAATTATGTACTCTCTGTTCTATAATTGCATCTGTTGCATCTGTTGTTGATAAAATGTTTTTGATTGATCGGCAAAGGGGTCGTAATCAATGATAATCATGTGAAAATGGCTAAATTCCATGGACCTTGAAGTGGAATCAATGTATTCCAATTCTTTCTGGACTCTTGAAGATCCACCTGAAAATGTTATACCTATTGGTTGCAAATGGATATTCAAGAAAAAGAGAGGAGAAGATGGGAAAGTAGAGACTTTCAAAGCAAGGCTAGTGGCAAATGGCTACACACAGAAATAATGAGTTGATTATGAAGAAACTTTTTCACCTGTGGCCATGCTCAAATCTATAAGCATACTCTTATCCATAGCTTTGTGCATGGATTATGAGATTTGGCAAATAGACGTTAAAACAGATTTTCGGAATGGATATCTTGACGAAACCATTTACATGTCTCAACTAGAAGGGTTCGAAGTTAAAGGTTAGGAGCAAAAAGTTTGCAAGCTTCTTAAGTCTATTTATGGACTTAAACAAGCTTCAAGATCTTGGAATCTTAGATTTGATGAAACTATCAAAACGTTTGGTTTTGAACAAAACGTTGATGAACCTTGTGTTTACAAACAAATCAAAGATAAGAATGCAATATTCCTCATTCTTTACATTGATGATATTCTACACATTGGGAATGTCATAGGAACATTATCAAAAGTAAAGAAATGTTTAGTTGAGAAACTCCAAATGAAAGATTTGGGAGAAGCCAAATATGTTTTGGGAATTCAGATATGTAAAGATCGAAAGAACAAAATTTTGGAAATACTAGAGATTACATGCTTGTGTATTCAGGTGAAGACCTGAACCCCACTAGATATACTTATTCTGAATTTCAATTAGATAAAGATAGTTGAAAGATGACATCTAGATCAATTTTCACATTTGGAGGAGGTGTTGTAGTTTGGAGAAGTATTAAACAATCCAGTATTGTAGACTCCACCATGGAAGCCGAATACATAGCAGCTTGTGAAGCAGTTAAAGAGGTTGTGTGGTTCAAGAAGTTCTATATTGATCTGGAAGTTGTTCCAGACATGGATTAGCCACTTGTTCTGTACTGTGATAATAGTGGGGCAGTAGCTAACTCAAAGGAACCCAGAAATCAGAAGAGGGGAAAGTACATCGAGATGAAATATTACTTGATCTGAGAGATAGTCAAACGAGGAGATGTTGCTGTCTTGAAGATTGTCTCTGTAGATAATCTTGCAGATCCGTTCACAAAGACTTTATCTATTAAATCTTTTCAGGGTCATGTAAGAATCATGTGGTTAAGGGAAATGCATCATTTGCTTTAGGGCAAGTGGGAGATTGTTGGGAATTGTGCCCTTAAAGCAATTGTAATTGACAATGGTTTTAATGAAATAAATGAATGAATTGAATTATTTTATATATGTAGCTTATGTACTATATTATTGTTAATAATATTAAGTAAATATGATAAAATTCTCAAGTTCATCTATGTGGTCTCAATCTCATATTGGTATGTTAGGATCGAGATTAAGATAATGAACTTAAATAGTTTGCAGTAAAATAAAGTTATGGAATCTTTAGATTAATTACTGCTAGTACGGTCCACTAGTATTATGAATACATGTGACCAAGATCCGGGTTACTAATGTAGTAGGACACTTTAGTGGAGGTACTTTGCATGCTGAGAGTATGTAGAACTGGACCAGATGTGATTTAATAATACTTGTTTAAATATCGTTTTGTAGTATTATAAAACACATCAACTGATGATCATATACAAACTAGTCTTAATCCTGAAGTTACTATAAACTCATATATATATATATGTCAATTGATCATCTGATTCATGCGTTACGGTTTGTCAGAATGATCACACTAAGAATTATTGTTTTGGGGACTCAATGATGTGTATGGCTGGGGACATAGCTTAACAGACATGGAATCTATACCTTCTTATAGATTGAATGATGGTTCCCTATTGGGTTGGCGTTTGGAACTGAAAAAGTTATTGACGTCAAATTCATAATCAGATTATGAATTAACCTTCACTAGTAAAGTCAATGGTACATTGGAGCTTGTAATTATTGGTCCATAGGTCCCCGGGGCGGCTCTATCAACACTAATCAAGGTAAAAATCGATACAAGGGTCAAACTGTGAATGGGCTATTTGAGAGAATATTTATTCTTCGAGATAAATGTGCAATTATGTGATAATTGAAGTTGCGCAATTTATTATTGCATTTGTGCAATTTTCGAAATTGTGTAGAAATAGAAGAAATTGATTTTAATCAATTATTATATTTTAAGTGTGAAAAGATAAATATGGATAGTCAAAATTGGTTTTGATTATTATATTGATTTAATTAATAATAAGATGATAATGGAAATTCAAAATTTGAATTTTGAAATTTTAGTTGTTATCTTATCCTTAAAATGATGTTACCTTATTTGAATTTCTAATTATTAATTAATTAAAAAAAAACACATGAAAAATCAAATCTCATTTTCAGAGACAGTGCCACATGCATAGGGCTTGAACTGTTCTATGCATGTAGCACTACTGATGTGATCAGTTTTGGTTTTTTATTTTTTAATTAATTAATAAAACATTTGAAAATGAGTTTTAAAATAGAATGTAAGACTTTGTCATTTATTATTATTATTATTAAAGATGATTATTTTTTATTATTATTATGATAATAATGTCTATATATTATATTATATATGATAGAAAATAGAAATAACAAGTTTTAACATAGAAGAAAAATTTGTCATCTTTTTCACAAAAGAAAAACATTTTCTCTCTAGCCTATAATCAAGAGTCTCATGTGTTGAGAATACTTTTGATTCACAAAATTGATTCATGTTCTCTATGTGCCCACCCACATCTTGAGGTGTAGAGAACGTCTTGGAAGATCTACGTGTCAATACTCTAGCGAGGATAGGAAGATCGAAATATATACGAAAATATTCAAAGATTCTTGATAGGCTACAAGAGATAAATCATTTCGTATTATTTTTCAGTATACATATTATATATTGATTAACATATTGCATATTAAAGGATCCTCATATAAAGTTGTTTATATGAAAATATAACTTAGTCTAGCTAAGGCCTGATGAAGAACGCCTTGATCTCGAGCCTTGAGATGTAGTCTTGTTGAGTCAATGCCACCCTTTTCCATATCCATTATTTTGAATTATACAACTTTCAATTATTTTAAACAACTTTTTAAAATAATTAAACTTTGGGTTTTAACACTCAAATAGTTTCTAAGACCCAATTTGAATTTTGGTTATTTAATTCAAAAATAAAATTACTTAATTTAATTTTAATAAATTAAAATTAATAATAATTTTAATTTTGGATATTTTAATTAAAACAATTTTAATTATGGAAGAGAATATTTTTAATTAAGGAAAATAATCAAAACTATTTCAATTATAAAAATTTCCAAATTAAAACAATTTTAATTCAATTTCAAAATTTTAATTAAATAAATAATTTTGGTAACAATACATTAGGGTTTGCATGACACAAACCCTAGGTGTGTCATCGAGAGGGGCGGTGACAAAGAAATCAAGGAGTTCACTTGAGAGCCATGTCAGGCGTGACTGAGACACCCGATCTATCTGCCCAGTTCTTAGCTCTTACTGCCCAGATGAATGAAGAATGCGCGAAAATGAGGAGGCTCGAAGCTGAGAATGTTGACCTACTCATGCGAATGGAGGCCATGTCCTCTCAAGCCACCAAGGTTCTGTCATCCCGCTTCTGAGGCTCGATTAGCCTGATGCAACCTTTGGGTGACCTCACCCTATCTCTAACAATGATGGACCGAGTTAGACAGTTCCATCATCCTCGGTAAGGAATTATCAAACTCCACCCACCATGTCTATCATACAAAATTCTAGGAGTCAGCCAGCCAACCTTGACAGCTGGACTGTAGTAGATTCCAGGAGCTATTCAGCTAGCCACTGGACCCGAACAACAGCAAGTTCTAGGTATCAGTCAGCCTACCATTGGAGCCAACCAGACCATCATTGGAGCTAGTAAAAATATACCTGAGTAACAGACAATCGGATTGAATCACCCAGCCATGAGCGAGCCAGCCTGCCACACTAACATTAGCTCACTTCCAATCCAAGATTCTGAGCTGTCTCGTAAATTGGCCGAGATGGAAGCACTCATCCAGCAGATTCTTGGAATGCCAGCTCCTATTAAAAAGAGTGCAGCAAGCTGCTACGCTAGCTCACCTTTCGTCAATGATATAGCCATGGTTGAAATGCTGAAAAAGTTCAGCTTCCCCCACATGAAGATGTTTGATGGAACGTCTGATCCCGATGATCATATCGCTCAATATAGGCAGAGAATGTTCACTGTTGCCATCCCATGCGACATGGGGAAGCATGCATGTGTAAGGGGTTTGGTTCTAGTCTGATTGGACTAGCCCTCCAGTGGTATACTAATTTGACTAATAATTCTATTTCTACTTTTGCACAATTGACTGACACTTTTGTTGAGTAGTTTGCTAGTAGTAGGAAACTTGAAAAGTCTGTAGAAGACCTCTACATCATAGTTCAACGACAGGGTGAGCCCTTGTGCGATTACGTAGGCCGCTTCAACAAAGAGAATGTGTCTATAACCCATTGTAATAAGGACACAGCCATCTCAGCCTTCCACAAAGGACTCCGCTACAACTCAGACCTATACAAAGAACTTACCAAGTATCCTTGCAAGACGATGGAAGATGTTCTCACCAAGGCCTGGGCACAGATCAAATGGGAGGAGGATGAAGCTAACCATTATCACTCTTCTCCAAGGAAAGACACTCGAAGAGACTCAAGGGTAGACAGATGGCAGAGTGATAGACGATCCGAGCCATACCCATATCTTAGCAGACCAGAGAACAAAAGGAGGGAGTACAACCGGTCGTCCGAGACACATCTCCGAGATGGACCAAAGATACCAGAACGCAATCTTTCAATCTCACCAGCCAAAGTCATTGGCGTACTGAAAGGACTCGGAGACAAAGTAAAATGGCAAAAAAGGATGACGACTCCATCTGACCAACGAGAAAAAACAAAATGGTGTTAATTCCACAATGACCATGGTCACTGAACAGATAAGTGCATTGCCTTAAGACTCAAAGTATCCAACCTATTAAGATGTGGTCACCTGATTGACCTGCTCACAGACAAAGGCAAACGAGCATTCCAATAGGAGGCAGACATGTCAGTCGTCCGAAGAGAAGTAACCCCACTGAAATCACCTACTCATGAACGGATAGTGAACGTAATAACTGGTGGCTCTGAGGTAAGCGGAGTCACCCATTCAGCAGCCAAAAGACATGCCAGGCAGACCAACTAGATCAAAGGAGAGTACAGCTAGACAGAGAAGAATACCATTAACCTACCAGCTCCAACCATCAGTTTCTCAACAACAGAGTCAACCAGACTCCTCAACTCGCATCACGATGCTCTTGTTATTGCACTTTACATTGCTAACTGTCTTACTAAATGTATACTTATTGATAATGGAAGTTCAGCTAACATTTTGTTTTTAAGTGCTCTCAGGGAAATGGAGATAGATGAATCAAAGATCATAAAGAAGACTACAATCCTCATCGTTTTAAGTGGAGAGCAAAAGAACACACTAGGAGAGATCGTGCTACCTGTCTATGCCGAAGGAGTCAATCTATGCACAAAATTCTTGGTAGTAGACTCTCCGTCTGCTTACAACGTGATACTAGGTTGATCATGGATACATGAAATGGAGGCAGTCCCTTCAACATACCACCAAGTTCTAAGGTTCCCAACTAAAGAGTAAAAGAAATCAAAGTCCAGCAGAAAGACTCAAGAGCATGTTACCAGACTACCATGAAGGCAAAACCCGCTCAGTTATAGCAATTACAGCAAGACAGACTGACTGACTCCCAGATGGACCAACCATACGTGGAGGAGCTGGACAAAGTTCAGATGCATCTGGACTTCCCAAACCACAAAGTCCAAATCAGATCACGATTGGACCCTGACATCAGAACTAAACTCATTGATTTTATATCTACCCATTATGATTGTTTTGCTTGGTCCTATGCGGATATGACTATAATTGACCCCGAAATTATTGTCCATAAATTGCAGGTTGACCCAGACTACCCACCAAGGAAACAAAAAAGAAGAAAATCCGCCCCTGAAAGGAACAAGGCCATCAACGAACAAGTTTAGAAGCTCATTGATAATGGATTTGTAAGGGAGGTGCATTATCCTGACTGGTTGGCCAATGTAGTCATTGTGAAGAAGAAGAATGGCAAATGGCAAGTCTGCACCGACTTCACAGACCTCAATAAGGCATGGCCTAAGGACTCATTCTCATTACCACACATAGAAATGTTGGTAGACGCCACAGCTCGTCATGAACTCCTAAGCTTCATGGATGCATACTCAGGATACAACCAGATCCTGATGCATCCAGACAACCTTCATGACCAACTTGGGCATATTCTGCTACAAGGTCATGTCGTTCGGACTGAAGAACGGAGGAGAAACTTACCAGAGATTAGTCAACAAGATGTTTGCTGACTTGTTGGGGAAGATGATGGAAGTTTACGTTGACAACATGCTCGTCAAATCCCTCATTGTAGAAGACCATATCAGTCATTTAAAACAATCTTTTGACATTCTTAGGAAATATAACATGAAACTGAATCCAACTAAATGTTCTTTTGGTGTGACTACAGGAAAGTTCCTTGGATACCTAGTAACTCAAAGGGGAATCAAGGCTAACCCAACACAGATAGAGGCAATCCAAAGGATTCCTTCCCCAGCGTGCATAAAAGGCATACAGAAGTTAACTAGATGCATCACAGCACTCAGTTGATTCATCTCAAAGTTGTCAGAACGATGTCACCTCTTCTTTAACACATTAAGGAAATCCAAGACCTTCGGATGGACAACAGAATGTGAAGAAGCACTAACCGAGTTGAAGCAATACTTAACTAGTCTGCCTCTATTATCCAAACCAAAAGATCATGAGCCGTCGTTCATCTATTTGGTTGTATCTGAAACAGCAATAAGCGCGGTTCTAATCAGAGAGGATGAAGGTAAAAAACTCCCAATATATTATGTAAGTAAATCCATACTTGATGCAGAAACTTGATACAGCGAGCTAGAGAAGCTGGCACTAGCGCTCGTCCATGCAGCAAGAAAGCTACGCCCGTACTTTCAGTGTCACCCGATAATTGTACTAACAATATTCCCTCTCAAGACCATTTTACACAAACCAGAGCTGTTAGGCAGACTAACCAAATGAGCCATCGAACTCAGTGAGTACGACATATCATATAGACCATGAACCTCGTTGAAGTCTAAGGTACTAGCTGATTTCATTGCCAATTTTACACCTAACAATCACATGCAGGCAAAAAAAAAAAAACTCTACTGCCTAACTGAGGGACAATCAGCCGACATTTGGAAACTCCACACAGACGGCTCAAGTAACGTAAGAGTAAGCAAACTCTAACTTGTTTTGACCTACCCTCAGGGAGAATCAATCAGGCAATCAGTCAGATGCAGGTTTAAAGCTACAAACAATGAAGTAGAGTATGAAGCGATGATTGTCGAACTCGAATTGGCCAAAGCAATTGGAATCATACAAATCAATGTGCTCAGTGATTCACAACTGGTAGTCAACTAGATGCAAGGAAGTTACCAGGCTTGAGATGATAAAATGACAGCATACCTCAATAAAGCCAATGAGCTTCAATCGGGCTCTGACGAGTTCACCATCAGCCAAGTACCAAGAGGAGAGAACAATCATGTAGACACTCTAGCCAACCTTGGGTCATCCATCCAGACAACCAACCATAAGGTAATTCCAATAGTTTATCTCCAGTGGCCAGCCATCTGGAAGGGCGAAGGAGAGCTGGTCAGTGACATCTCAACTGATCAACACATGGATGATTCCAATACTAGAATACTTGGAAAGAAACACATTGCCTGAAGACAAGAATGAGGCACGACGAATCAAAGCTCAGTCAGCCCGCTTCACCATCATACAAGGTAAACTATATAAACAGTCATTCTCTGGTCCTTATCTAAGATGTGTTAACCCTCTAGAGGAAAAATATATATTGGCTGAATTACATGAAGGAGAGTGTGGAAACCATTCCGGAGGGCGGAGCTTGGTGCATCGAGCCCTAACCTAAGGCTACTACTGGCCGACCATGAGAGTTGACTCCTTCGACTACGCAAGACGTTGTGATAAGTGCCAGAGGTTTGCTCAAGTGACTCATCAGCCTCCAAAATGCTTGGTGGAAATCACTTCCCCATGCCCCTTTATGAAATGGAGAATGGACATAGTTGGCAAGTTACCAACTGCACCAGGGCAAAAGGTCTATATGCTCACAGTAACAGACTACTTCAATAAATGGATCGAGGTAGAATCCTACCATCAAGTCAGAGACAGAGAGGTAAAAAACTTCATCTGGAAAAACGTAATATACCGATTCGGTGTACCCAAGGAGATCGTAACAGACAATGGGTCTTAATTCATTAGATCTGACTTCCAAGACTTCTACAAAATTTGGAATATCAAGCTTTGCTTCTCAACACCAAGGTATCCCCAAGCAAACGGACAAGCAAAGTCATCCAACAAGACTATTGTTTACCGAGTTTTCGGAAACTAGAATTATAAAAGATAAGAGAGCTTAAAAAGAAAGGATTTAGAATATGCAAACAAGGTTATTATGTGGTTGGGGCGTTAATGAGCCTTAGTCCACGAGTCAGTTGTATTAGAGCTTAGAGAGCTTTTGATAATGGATTTTTCCACAAGTTTGAGCAGAGTAATTGCTTAACATAGGAAATTTGGATCCTTTCTACAGCGCACAACTGTTCATATTTATAGGCAGTTGAGTGCTCTGGGTTTGGGCTGGACCAATCCAGGCCTAATAAGGGTATAAACACTATTTGCTCATTGATGGAGGCTTAATACAAAGGAATTTATTAAATAAAACACACTAATCAGGGCCGATTGGGCTGGCTTGAGGATAAACACGTTGTAAGACTGACAACAGCACGCAGCTTCAGTCTGGTTTGCGTGGGCTTCTAAGGAGATCTAGGGGACAAGATCCGTCAGAGTAGTGGCAGCACTGTTCTAAATAACGGCGTACATTATGTATGTAACCTCTTCTGCAGGTTAGTTGAGGAGACAAAACTCCATGTTTCTCGAGGTGATGTCAGTATCGGGGATAGTTTATCATGCCCAACCCGGTCATCTAGTCCGTGTTCGTTTACCAACATCTCGATCCATTTACCTGGACCCTGGTTCATTTACCAGAGCTCGGGTTCATCCACTATCGTCCCGATTCATTTTAAACTTACACTGGGTCCGGGAAGACTAAACGTGCCAACTTCGTGGTCCTGGCTTTTATTCTAGGAAAATGTTGAGGTTACTGATATTTGGGGCACCGGGATGTACTCCCTCCCTATCTATTAGGCTTGGCCTGGGCCTCGGGTCCCTTCAAGATAGCCCATGGACTTAGTGTACGGGGCCATGTGAGCGGGGAGGAAACGGGGATAAAAACTATCATAAATACTATCAAGAAGCGCCTTGAGAAAGCAAAGGGTAAATGGGCAGATGTGCTATTAGGAGTCCTATGGTCCTATCGAACCACAATAAGAACTTCCACAGGAGAGACACCATTTTCACTAGCCTACCAAATGGAAGTAGTCATCTCGACCGAAAGTGAAGTTCCAACAGCTAGATACAAATTGACAAATGACACAGAAAATTGGGAGAATATGTGCCATGAACTAGACACCATCAACGAGAAAGAGAAAAAGCACTCTTAAGAGTCTTAGCCTACCAGCGAAGTATAGCTAGACATCACAACAAAAACATCCGCACTCGATCATTCGAAGTGAGAGATTGGGTATTACGGAGAGTATTCCAAAATACTAAGGAAGCAGAAGCAGGTAAGCTCGCCCTGACCTGGGAAGGTCCCTACCTAGTCACTAAGGTAGTCGGACATGGAGCGTACAAGCTACAAGCCCAAGATGGACGAGACATCGGTAACAGTTGGAACGTTGTCCACCTAAAATAGTATCATCCTTAACTCTACTCTGTCTTATGTCATCTACTTTATTCACAGTCTCACGAGACTTTCAACCTAGCTACATACTGACACTATCATGCAGGGAGTCAGAACTACATTTGGGCTTCATCCCTACAAAGGGTATGTAGGCAGCTCCACGGAGCGCAGCCCCCTATCACAACCTTTTTTTTTTTTTACTATGAACAGATCAATAACAAATCTAAGTATAAATCGACTAAGTAAATTCATACTTAGATTGGGGGGAATAAGATACTAATACTTCATAAGTCATATAGCCAACCGGCATCCGATACAACAACTAATAGAACGCTAACATAAGCTACAACCAGTCAGGATACAACAAAAAAATATAAAAAGACCCGTGTTTACAAAACTATATAAGAAAAAGTCCATACAACAAAAAAAAATACATAAGATGGGATAAACTCAATCATCCCCCAACAGAGAACTTGAATAAAGGAGGAGTCAGTCATCCACAACTAGGTCATAAGTAGTCATAATGCCAAAAGAAGTGGATAACTCTTCGGCCCGGGTCGTCTCTTCAGCCATCATCTTCTCCAATTCCCCAAAATCCGCAATGTACTTAGGAACATCCCAGCTATCAGTCTTACCATCCTGAAACTCACTGGCCATTACGCCACGACACTGGATCTCAGCCTCCAACCCAATCACTAACATCCAATTCTCCAACGAAGCTACCTCAGCTTTCAAGACATCAACTTGACCAAGAGTCACCCTTAGCTTCTCGACATCAACTTCCTTGGATTCTAGTTGAATCCTTAAGTCAGCTATAAGTTGATCAGACTCCTTCTTGGAATCTTTCAGCCGACCAACTTCACCCCGAAGATCATTTCTTTGACCTCTTACTTCCTTCAGAGCTGTCGTTAAGGACTTAATCTTCTGTTTCAGCCAAATGACCCCTTGCAAACCCTGAAAATTGCAAATACGTAAGACAACATGAGATATCAGCTAGTCAACACAAAAGAAACTAAGGGAAAACCCTATACCTGGAATAAGTGGGAAACAGTAATGTCAATTGACCCATCCATGCCGACTTGCTCCATCCTTTGATCATCTTCAGGCCACAACAACTTGTTGATCTCTCCTAAGTGAGGCCCAATCTCACTATAAGCGGCAACATTAGAAGGGAATGAAAGGGCAACACTGTCACTAAACGGATCGGAAGACTCAGCTTGCACAACTTTCTTCTTCTTTCTCATCTAACTCCATGTCAAAACAGGAGGATCAGCAGGAGGCGCGAAGACCTCCCTCTCAGCATTAGAGCTCCCAACGGATGATTTCTTCGCTTGACGTAAACGTTCCAAGGCATTGGAACCGGTTAGAGGAAGTGTGAAGGGTCAAGACATAGCTATGTCTGCAAACAGCCGCTCATTTGTCGTCAACTCAGTCAAAAAATTGGGATTATATCCCAAGACTTCTAAACTTCTCTTGATAAACACAATACGAGGGTTATCAGGACTTTGGATAAGAGGAATACCTTCAGGGAGTTGGTCAACAGAGTGCCACAAATAACTCTGACAGAGACTCGATTCAAACAACAAATTAGTTCGCTCACGCTCCGCCTCTGGAATAGCAAGAATACTCTTGAGCCGACCAGAAGACTCCCTCGAATCCCAAAGGTACTCAACCTGAAGTCTACCGGAAAAATAATAGAAGTATCAGCAAAAAACAAGAATATGCAAAGAAACAGATTAATAAGCAAGCATAAAAGACTCACACATAGGAGACCATGAATAAGGTATCCTACAATCAGCCGGTAACCCCAACGAGACGAAAGGGACGGAGAAGTAACGATTCTTCCACTTCTTATCTCCACTCTTCACTATAATAATTAGAGGAGGATCCTTCCCCCTTGTCGTTAACTAGTACCTACCCTTGTCATTTAGATGTGTCTTCAAATAATAAGCTCTCAGTAAGTCAGCCACCCCAAACGTTATGTTGTGTCTTTCACAGAGGACTTCGAAGGACATCAAAACCCACCATGAATTAGGCATTAGTTGACTAGGAGAAATCTCATGGTATTCACACAACTCAACCACTAATTTGAGGATAGGAAACTGAAACCCTTCCCTAAAGGGAAGTTCATACAGCACACCCAACTAGGTAAGTGTTAGTCAGGCCACTTTGCATTAGCAGGAGCGTGCAGACTGGTGGAATCAGGAATATCATAATAATGACGAAGACAGGGCAATTCACCTAAACTTATCGAAGGCCTAGGATTAGAACTAAGCACACTACCAGAACTGGGCATACCACCATCGATAGGTTCATCAGAATATATTCCCCTTCCATTAGCATCACCTAAAGGGAGACCGCCCGAATCTACTACTGTAACTCGGTTGCAATCAACCATCTCAGCAGAACTTTGAAATTGAGAACTAAAATCTTCTCCACTAAACGAACAAGACAGTCGAATGACTGAGTTAGCACGACTATCACACTTACTTGTAGACATAATGAGCTGATCATCCAAAGCAAAACAATAACTAATTTTTGAAGGAGCATAAAAAAGACATAAAGAACATTCATCTAGATACACAAGTAAGAACCACCAAACGACTCATCAATCAGTCAGATGGACCACTCATTAAGGCTCAATTAAGAAAAATCAAGATATCAACAATTAATCAGACCAACGGACCTAACATCGAAGACATATGATGAAACAAGGCAAACAGACTATTATACCAAATCAAATTACAATGTGATCAGTTAGACAGCAGTCATTCAGCCTAAGCGGACCCTAAAAGTAAGACATGCTTATTGAAAAAACTAAGTCTTTACTAGTCAATCAGACAGACCACTCAACCTGAGGAGCGAAATACATGAATCAGATATACATAAATCCTAAGTGGCTAAACAACAGAAATGCAATTGTCACCACTACAACTAGATCAAACACAAATGGAAAATCTACAGGATCAAACAAAAATAACAGTTTGAATTACCTAATCTAACATGAAGAACATGCATAAAAACATTCAAAGGAAAACAAAATGGAGAAAACTTACCTCTTGAGAGCTCTCCACTCCACACCTTGCACATCCCCTCCAAGCCTTCCACAAATGTATGCAAGGGTGAAAAACAAACTCCCCTTTTATAGGCATATAACTCCATCAGATGGGTGCCAAGTGTCAACCATCAGGAGGCTCTACCAAATGGTACTCAAGAGAGTTAAAGACAAATGGAGTCCACAAGAAGTAGGCCACTCGGCCACTTGACAGTACACTTAGCCAACTAGGCGGTGCACTCGCCCAGCTCGACCATATCTCTCGGCCACACGGTCGCACGGGGCACTCGGCCACGAGGCCACTCGACAGCTTACAAAACTGTGTGAGGCACTCAGCCACGAGGCCACTCAGTCGCACCGGGAATTCGGCCACTCGGACACACACAGCTGGCCTTGCCCTCGCACACTTAGACGCATGCAGCTCGACCACTTGGTCCATCCATCACTCAGCACAGGCACCCGCACGCATCAGCGACCACGGGTGAGCGACTCCCCTAGGCCTCACTCGGTCGCCACGCTGGTGCACTCGACCCCTACGCATGTGCACTCGACCACCCCACATGTGCGCTCGGGCATGAGATGTACTCGGTCACATGATGCGCTCAGTCACGAGATGTACTCAACTGCCCGGTGCACTCGGTCCCTACGCATGTGCATGTGCACTCAGCTCCCTTGCACATGCACTCGGCCCCTACGCATGTGCACTCAGCCCACTTACACGTGTATTCAGCCGACCCACAAGTGCACTCAGCTCCTTCGCATGAGCACTCAGCTCCCTCACATATTCACTCGGCTCGTGCGCACGAGTCACCCAACCACCATAGCGAACAACTCGGCCCACTCAACCACCTCGGCGGGCCACTCTGCCCGCTCGCATGAGCCACTCGGCGTCTCGCACGGGCCATCAGCCTCTTCAGCCAACTATTCGATTGGTTGCTAAGTATGCTAAGCATTCGACCGACTAGGGAAAACCTTAGGCCGTTTAACGCACCATTTGGTCTATGAACACCTTAGAGCACATATGGACTTATAAACAAGCTTAAAAGCAAGCAAACAAACTAATCAAGAATGCTAAATTTCTCTAGTTAGAATATAATCTAGACTAGAGAGTGAGAGACAAACTATAGTGGGCAAAATATGTGTACATGTTAAAAAAACCCATGAAGCTATTCGACCTAGCCAATTCGACCCAACGATCCATCCAATCAAGCTAGTAAGGCCCAGTCCAAATGTTTAAATGGACTCATACTTTCCAAATGAACCATTGGATTGATAGACTAATACCCGGACCCGAATCAGAATACATTCAGTCAGCCAGAAAACTTTGAAATGGTCAGAGTATATGCAATCACTCCCATAAAAATAGGGAGGAACGAGTAAGAACGAGTCAGACAGACTGGGGAGGCAGAAATGGAACGATAAAGGAAATGACTATAAAGAGGACCTTGAGAGGCCATCTGGGAGGCAGCTGATAATCACATTACGCTCTTCTACTCTTTTATTGAAATGAAGGCTACTCTCTCTCTGAGCAATCCAGTCAAGAAAGTCGAATTAGTCCATTTGTTTTGACCTCACCGGACTTGACCCAATCGTTCAGTCCTGCCGTCGTTGCCACCGTCACTTTGACCATTCCACTACTCATCCATCCATCACTATTTCATTATTTACGTCATAGTTTTATTACTTTCAATTAGCTTTTGATACAACCTGACTAACTCGAGCGTCGGAGTCCTTTTGGCTGACACCCCACCGGTGCTCCTAATTGAACTCGTCTCTCTCTCTTTGTTCTTGATAGGTTGCTGGTGTCCGTCTAATCAATTGTAGGAAATCATATCTATAATTCTATATCGTAAATTTGGCTTAGTGTTATTGACCAAATCAGGGTCAACAATAACATAACTTATTCACATTTGATAATTAATTAATATTAATTTTGTTTATTGTGTTAATTTTTTGTGATAAATTATTTAATTTATCAATTTTGTTTAGTTGAAAGTTAGTGCATTAGTCACATAAGTTAAACAGAATGATACAATTAAAAAAGTCAAATAATTTAAATATGTGATACCAATAATGACAATCAACAAATAATGTGGGATAGATTAGGTCAACACATGAACATGATGAATTGGATCAGGTTAGGATTGATAACTCGCCATGACACAACAAAATGATATGTTATTTTTTGCATTTGATTACTTCCGAAGTATACATTTAGTTTTTTTTTTGGTGTGGTAAGAATAGATACAAATTCCCTTAAAAAATTATTATTATTTTTAATATTCACTAATAACATTTTATCTCTGTTAATGAATAAACTAAATTAAACAACTTAAATGCAAAATTTAAAAATTAAAACGTTAAAGTTATGATCTAGTTAGCATTGTCTTTTTCGTGAGTTATCTATATCAAGTGAAATAAATATGATAAACTTCTTTCCCAGCCAAGATAGCAAGTTCCTTTCTGTTTGTTTATTTATATATTAGTTTATGGTGAGAAAATTAAAGCAAGAAATTAGTTCATTCACAATAAATTGATGTTATATTTAATAAATATTTTCAAATACTTTATTTATGAGCTTTATTTTATATTTTTTAACAATAAATTGATGTTGCATTTAATAAATATTTTCAAATACTTTATTTATGAGCTTTATTTTATATATATTTTTTTGTTAATTCTAACCACATTAAATTAAAACTCACAAACATAATCACCATTTTCATTCAGTTGATGTCCAAACTTGCAATCTTCCAGACCGTTTACCTGTTTTGATTTTTTCCTTTAATAAATCTCAAAGTGAGTGAAACCGACACCTAAACCAGCACCCATTAAGAACTCTACCACTAATTAATTAATTAATTTAATATTTAAAAAAAAAAAAGGTGTTACTGTGGGTAACATTGGAAGATGAGGATCCACGGCTAAGAGTAAATTGAAATACGCCAATGGACACGTATACGGTTAATGATAGGTGGGGTCTAGAGTTTTTTTTTTTTTTTTTTAAATATATGTTTAAATTGGGGGTGGAATAATTGGAGAGATAAATCCACGATAAAGGTCCAAAGGTGGAAAGCCACCGGCGACTTTGAAAGAGTCGCCTCCTCCTAATTAGATCGCACCGACCGTGCCGGACTCACACGTGACTGGGAATGAGTTCGAGCCAGGTGGCACGCTCTTTGCTTTTGAGGCTGTTTTCCAACATCTAATACTACCTATTACCTAAAATTAAGGACGTGTTTTTAGGTTCTAAATCATTTTCTCTTTTCCTTTTTTTGTTCCAAATTTATGTAAGGCTGATAAATAAAGATGATATTCAATATTTTTTTCATCCTTTTATTTTTCGTAAATTGAAAATTTTTTCATTTATAAAATGAATGTATAAAAAATGACAGAATAGTATTTATTGTCATTCAATTAATTTTACATTTGGCTTGTACTCACCATTATTGTTATAATAATAATTACTGTCATTTAAATCTCACTATAAAATGCATTAAGGCCATCTCCAACCAGTGCATCAAAACTATCTTCAACTTCAAAAATGACAAATTTCTTTATCCAACCTAACACTAACTTTATTTTTATTTTGATGTTATACCATTATGCAACATCAATATTAATTTGATGCAAGAAGTAAAAATACCCATATCCTTTTGTCCAATTAATAATTACATATGTATCATTTATTAAATATATTAATTTAATTAATCTTTTATTAATTTTTGTTAGTTTTTAATTTTTAAAGTATACACCAACATTATAAGAATAAATAAAAATTATACAACACAAAATTTAATTTATTTTTGAGAATACAATAATATTAAAAACATTATTTTTAAACACAAAATGAAATCACTTATAATTTTTTTTTTAAAAAAACAACAACAAATACAAACTAGAATAATTATTTAATAATCTCGGAGAGCATTTAGAGTTCTTCAATCAATAGCATTTTGGAATTGTTGCTAGACCATCATGTGTTCTGGAACAAACATGTGTTGCGTGATATAATAACTACGTGCATTATTATGATTTGACAATAAAAGATGAATGTGATATTAATACACCAATTAATGAATGATGGAAGCATTAGTATCAAATGTTGAGAATATGATCAGATCAACAATAAAGAATTTCTTATTGCACTTCGAAATGCACTAATTAATTATTTGTGGAACGAATTTACTTATTTGAAAAATTAGTGTATAATTATTATTTGTACTTTTTAGTTTATTTATATGAAATGTAATGTTTAATCTTCATGATATAGCAATTTAAGTTAAGTTCATTAATAATTTTTTTTATTGATATATAAAATCATTACTTAATTATATATTAATGTTAATATATAAGATTGCTATTAGTTAAATTATTTATTAATGATTAAAAAGAATTTAAAATATGAATAATTTTTTTAAAAGTAAAAATTTGAAGTAGTGGATGAAGATGAAATTTGAAGTAGTGAATGAAGATGAAATAGTAATTTAAAGTGAAAAATATGAAAAAATGAAGTTAAAGTAGATTTAAAATGAAGCAAATGTTAGAGATACCTGAGATAATCATAATAAATCAAGCATGGGACTATAAGTATTTTGTGAATGCATATATAATATTGGTCGACAAAATAATATATCTTTACTTTTCATGCATATATATGTAATCACAATATATTCACTAATTTATTTATATATTTTGCAAAAAAAAAAAAAGAAATATATATTTTACTAAATAATGTATTTACTTGCGTAGTATCATTCTTATTCAATAAAAAGAGGACAAAAAATGGGTATATTGATACTTAAAAACCATCAAACTTACACAAGATCTTATCATATTAAAATATAGAATAAATATGATTTTTTTTCTCTAACTATTCTAAATTGTAATTCTTGTCCCCGAATTTTTAACATTAAAAATCCCCTTGAATTATGCACCATTACTGAATTATGAAATTTTTGTTAAATTTTTGTTGATGTGACTAACTGATTTGACAGTTTGGGAAGTGACGTGGCATTAGCACATGTATAATTTAATTACAAAATAATTAAAAAATAAAAAAGTAATATATATATTTTCCTTTTTTTTATTTAAATGTTTTTTACTTATTTTTATTTTAATATTAAATAAATTAAAAAAATCATATACAATAGCAACTTTAATAATATTTTATTTGATCTATTTTGCTTGAGTTTTATTTGCATGTATAATAAATTTCTTGTTTGATTGAATATGCTTCAATTTTTTCCCTCAAAGATGATGAATTTTAAAAATTAAACAATGTTTTATGAATTAAAAAAAATGTTTTATGAATTGGAATAGAAAAGGATGATGTGAATTGATATTAGTCGAAGAAAAAAAAAGAAAGAAAATTGTAAATTATTAGATAGTAGTAGTTGTAGTCATATTATAATCCTACAATATTTATTAATTTGCAATTTTCTTATAATCATACTTTTTCTACTCCAATTCATAAACCAATATTTTTTATTTGTTTAATTTTTAAAACTCACCATCTTTGAAGAAAAAAATTGAAGTATAATCAATCAAACAAGAAATTTATTGTACATTAGTTTAAATAAAATACTATTAAACTTACTATTGTATATAATTTTTAATTTTTTTTTAACATTTAAATAAAAAGAAGTACATAATTATTTTTAACATTTCAATTATTATTTTTTATTTTTAAAATAATTTTTTTAATTTTTAATTGAATTATACATGTGGCATTGATGTGACAATACCACATCAGTGTCCAAACTTCAAAATCAGCCTTTTGTAAGTCAGACCACCTAGAAATTAATGGAAGTCCCATAATTTAATAACAATCATAATTCGAGAAGAATTTTTGACAATCTAAAAAATTCAAAGTATACAAATTGCAAATGGTAATAGTTCAAAGAAAACAAATCATATTTATTCTAAAATATATCTACTACATTACCTTATAATTTAAAAAATTCTTATCCACCTAGTTTGTTGTGTATAAAGATATACTTAAATATGACAAAATTAAAAGATCTTATTACATGAAATATGACAAGACATTTAAGTCCGAAGAATTAAAATTTAAAGATTATAGAAGATATTCTAATTAAGCTTCTTATAAATTTTTATTTAAAAAAAAAAAGAAAAAGAAAATCTTACATAATAGATTTTTTTTACATTATTTTTTTAAAAATTATACAATAAAATCTCTATATTAAAAAAAAGAAATATTTGCGGTAAAAATACCTGATTTATTATGTTTGTAGCACTTAAGTACCCACATTAATTTTTAGCGGTGAAAGTACTTTTCATCCATGTTTTGGTACAGTTTAGTACAACCGTCAATTCTCACTGTTAAATTCGATTGTGACATGTATGCGAAAATGCCTAATTAAATAGATATTTGCAGCAAAAGTGCATAATTTAAGAGATATTTGTGATGAAAGTACATAATTTAAGAGATATTTACAGTAAAAGTACTTAATTTATAAGTAAATTTTATGTTATGGTAGTGGACTTAACAACAAAACAAATAGATACATTAATCTGCACCAAAACATAGGCAAAATGTTCTTTTATTGCCAAAAATAATAATTTATTTACTTTACCATCAAATTTTCCTAGAAGAAAATTCCTTTACCCACTATACACATGAAGATATTTAATTTTTATTTATTTAACAATAAATTTGGATAGTTGAATCTAGTAATAGCTGTTTCCTAGAAGGAGTACTTTTCAAGTTATATTACCCAAAATACCCTTCTATTGCCACGTGGCAATACATAGTGTGGACAGTCACAAAGTCTTGGGTTCATCTCTCTGTTTTCAAACTTCTACTACATATACAAACCCAACTCTCTTCTCATTTCTCTCACAACACAGCAACTCAAATCCCCAATTTCTCTGTCTCTCTCTCTCTCTCTCCTGCAGCCATGGCTGACAGCAAGGTCTCTCCGACTCCACTGCTGAAAGATGAACTCGATATTGTGATACCCACAATCCGAAACCTCGATTTTTTGGAGATGTGGAGGCCCTTCTTCCAGCCATACCATTTGATCATCGTCCAAGATGGCGACCCCTCCAAGACCATCAATGTCCCTGAGGGCTTCGATTACGAGCTCTACAACAGAAACGACATCAACAGAATTCTGGGTCCTAAGGCTTCCTGCATTTCGTTCAAGGACTCTGCTTGTCGTTGCTTCGGCTACATGGTCTCCAAGAAGAAGTACATCTACACCATCGACGATGATTGCTTTGTGAGTTTTTTTTCTTCTTCTTTTGCCTTTTTTTTTGTTCATTTGGATTTGTTTCAGATGTGGGTTTTGAATATTGGGTCGATTGGATTTTTGGATCTAGATGCGTTTTGGGTTTGACTTTTGGAATTAGATTTTTGGATCTTCTTTCGTTTTTCGAGCATTATTTAGCTCAAGCTTTAGTTTTGACCTCTTCGTAAAGTTTAGTTTTTGATTTGAATCTTTGGATCTGTATTTGGTTTCTGCCCGTCACTGTTTTTTGTCGATTAATGCTCTTTATTCTGTACTGTTTTCCATAGCTTGCCCTGATCTACTTTTTTGGTCGGAATTTTGAGTATGATTACTTTTCAATACTTTTTGTTTGGTTGGAAAAGTTTATTTTGTCTATGTAGCGTTAAAGATCAGATATTTTTCTCGTCGTAGTTGATATAAATTTTTAGTTTACTTTACTTGACATTTAAGCATCAATCAAATTGGTTTATGTTGGATTGCATTTTATAGATCTACTTGACATTTCATGGTGTTTAGAAGGTATAGGCTATATATATGTTGAGCTTAGAAGGTTGATTTTGTTAAGCTTTATGCGAGATATACACCTAGCATGAGTGAGATCTAGTTTAAGCTTTGTACCATATGCGAGAAATCTATTAATCTCGTAAGTCGTACTTATAAAACTGGCCTTTGCTTTTTGGATTCTTACATTTTTTGTATTCAAATTCCAGGTCGCTAAAGATCCTTCCGGCAAAGAAATCAATGCTCTTGAGCAGCACATTAAGAACGTTCTGAGTCCTTCGACCCCATTTTTCTTTAACACCCTCTACGATCCATACCGTGAAGGTGCAGACTTTGTCCGTGGTTACCCATTCAGTCTTCGGGAAGGTGTCCCAACCGCTGTTTCTCATGGTCTCTGGCTTAACATCCCGGATTATGATGCTCCCACCCAACTTGTTAAGCCTCTTGAGAGAAACAGCAGGTACATTTGTTGCTTCCTGCATTGCAAAAATTACTTTTATCTACATGGAATAAGAATTTGCTGATCATATCTGCCTTTGTCATTTGTTAGGTATGTGGATGCAGTCTTGACAATCCCTAAGGGAACTCTATTCCCCATGTGTGGTATGAATCTGGCATTCAACCGTGAATTGATCGGCCCTGCAATGTACTTTGGACTCATGGGTGATGGCCAGCCGATTGGACGATACGACGATATGTGGGCTGGTTGGTGTATCAAGGTATCACCCATTTTACCATTTTACAATCTGTCTGTGTAATCATCTTAAATAAAATGTTAAACTGAAATGGAAAATGAAAATGTCAAATATTGATTTCAATCTCTGTCCTGTTTTTTTTGGTTGCTTACTTACATTTATCGTTGATCTCTTTGTTGTATAGGTTATCTGTGATCACTTGGGATGGGGAGTGAAGACAGGTTTGCCCTACATTTGGCACAGCAAGGCAAGCAACCCTTTCGTGAACCTTAAGAAGGAGTACAAGGGAATCTACTGGCAAGAAGAGTTGATCCCCTTCTTCCAAGCTGTTACCCTTCCGAAGGAATGTACGACCGTTCAAAAGTGCTACATTGA
This sequence comes from Humulus lupulus, assembly GCF_963169125.1. NCBI lineage: Eukaryota > Viridiplantae > Streptophyta > Magnoliopsida > Rosales > Cannabaceae > Humulus > Humulus lupulus. Next base: position 113,942,353 of record NC_084796.1, read on the forward strand.
GCTCTCCAAGCAAGTGAAGGCCAAGCTTGGTAAGGTGGATGAATACTTCATCAAGCTTTCAGATGCCATGGTCACATGGATTGAGGCTTGGGATGAGCTGAACCCAGTTGCTGGAAGCTCTGCTGCTGAAGTCACCAATGGACCCAAGAAATAGGTGTTTTGTGATTGACATAACCTTTTGACAGTCCTTAGAGTTATTTCATTGTACCTTAAATCTATCTTCTTTCCAAAGCTTTTTGCAGTCGGAGCTCGGAGTATTCATTTGGCAGAGATGGGGGTTATTCTATCATATTATCGTAATTTTATGAGAATAGAACAATAAACAATACCGGTTCTGCATTCCTTATAGATTTGATTTGAGTGTTAGCTATTTATTTATTTTTAATTACATTCTATGGTTTTTTTATTGGAAATTTCAGCTGAGATTGCTGTTGGCTTGGTTGTATCAATGGTTTTTGTCTTTACCACGTTTTATGACCAAACTCCTCGTAAATTCTTATAACTTGAATCGGCCAATACCGAACTCCTTTACAAAGAGTCAAAGTCTCAAATATTAGGTATAAAGTACAAACCATTTGTTGCCACTTACCAAATTACCCAAGTCTTTTAGTGGTAGACCACCTTTCAAAGTACTGAGAGTCCTTAACACGGCTATGATTACTACCATAGCTTTTGGCAAACGGCGGCGACTAGTAGTCAGTCAATGCTTAGTTGTTCTCATCTATAAAAATTAGAGTTTTGATCTCCTCACACTTCACAATTTGGACATAATATTTATACATTTATCTTTACTGTGGAGATACTTGTGAAACATTCAGTGTCACAAAATAATATAATTTTATTAAATAAAACATATAAAAGAGTATAGGTTGATGCTCCTCGTAAAGGTTGTTGCACATAAAAAGACATTTTATATGGCCGGCAAAGGAATAAACGCCATATCCATGTTGTTACTTGTTAGGCGTTCTTGTATAGAACTATGTAAAAAATTCTCTGTGGGAGGAAGATCATACAAGTGACAACCATTTCTATGTGTGTAGTTTTTGTACTAACGGATATTGGATTTTTAACTATTCAACAGGCATAGAGATTGGGCTATTTGGTGTCCAAAGAATGTTATTAAATTGATATGGTGCACTTTCTGTGTGCCACCAAATTGATATTTTCTTAGGAATGGAGGGGTGGCCCTGAACTTAGGCGTCATTTTGAACATACAAGAAAGATGAAGTGTGGTAATACTGATATTAGATTGATTAACTTATTGTTAGCTTAAAAGATTTTACAAATATTAAATTAAACATCATAAGAGAAGTTTTAGAAAAAAGTGGCACACAACAATATGAATTACGTTATTGTGGCACAAAAGTGGCGGGACATGCAGAAATACTTACCACTATACAACGGCATTGCTATTTAAATTAATTTATTTTAAATTTATATATTAAATAAAATTGTTATAGGCTCAAGTGAAATTTCGAAAGAAGTTAATTTATTTTCGTCAATATTGGAGCTCAACTACAGTCACATATAATAGAAATTATCTATAATAGAATGAATTATCTATTAAAGTTATAAAAATTAGAGTAGAATGCCTAATTTTAAAGTTGTAAAAATTATTTATAATTTTAATAAAAACTGATTGATTTTTTTTAATATATATATAAATCAACGAATTATAGTTCTATAGTATATATAAATATTTAGAAATTTTCTCCTATACGGTTGCTGAAAACAACCGCATCCGTGGTGCTACTTTATTTTACTCATATTGGTTGGATATAGTTAGAGTTGAGTGGTTATTGTAGACCTGTTTGCATAGGATTTTTTTCTTAAGTTTAAAACCTCACGTGCAAGCCTCGCAGTTAAGGGAGCAACATACCATGGTCTAACAGTACACTAGGCAAACTTTAAAAATTTCATAATATAATTCCTCAGAACCATTTCAGACAAAATAAACATAGACATTGTACAACCCAATTTACTACATAATGAAAAAACATCCAAGTAATAACATAACTTAGGCTACGATCACTAGAAAAATTAACCTAAATATAACAAATATAATAGATGATATATAGTCGGAGATATGAAGGACATAATAGCGTCCACTTCGATCATCGGTGCTTCATACTTTCATGTGACTTACCTGTGACTAATTCATCACGAATCTCAACCATAATCTCACAAATCTCATCCACATGGTCCAACACTCCTTCTAAAAGAGAAAGTACACGAGTCATCCTCATTGCCACCCTATTGTCGACACTCTCCTTCATTCCCTCTCCAGATGATGAGTTGCCCCCCTAGCTTTGGCATGGCTATTAATTTTCTTCGAACCCTCACTCCACTTGAAATACCGACTCCATTTGAGTATCCTCTCGGGGATGCACTCCATCTCCAAATATTGCCTTGTCTTCCACCTCCTTTTGCATCTGATGGCCCTTCCATTGTCCCTATGCAAGAGATGGGAGAAGGTTCAATATTTGAGTGGTCACAAAGCACAAACAACCTTTCACACCTACATGCAATGTCAACTGGCTTCTTGATATCCACCAATAAAACTCTGCCTCATATTTATATGGTTTTCAATCCCCTCAACAAATAAAAAAATTATGTAATGGTATATTAATGTTGGGTATGGGTGGGACGTTCCTTTACCTCACCTACCTCAACTAGGTCCATGGTAAATGCAGTATGTGTCAAAATTATTAACCTCATGGTTGAAATCATTATTTAACCCACTTTCTACAATTATCACCGATTTGCCTTCTCTCGAAAAACTTTCAAATAAATTAATAAGGGTAAGTTATGTAATTGGCTCCGCCATTAATATTGAGAAGCAGTAATATAATGTATTATATATATGTTTAATAATGAACAACACATTTATATTAAAAAAAACCGATGGGACCTAGGCTACATAACGTTACAACTATAACTTCCAAAGACACTAGATAGTTAATATCATCTAACATACAACGATAATATGTATACTATATTAAAAGCTCATCAAAATAATCATAGATTACAACAACACGACGTGGACCCCATATGCGGATTGAGATTTCCTTCCTTCATTAATCCCAACATCAACCGTTTCTTCAGCGGCAGTATTGGCAGCCGTGGGAGGAACTACTTCATTCACCACTGTAGTGGGGGAAACGGATCGTGAACCATCGACTGCAGCGAGTCCCCTCGATACGGAGGATATGACGTTTTTGAATGTTGGGGGGTTGGCACGAAGTCCTCCAAGTAGAATAATTAGCCTGAACACGTTGGCAATGTCGTCTTCATCGAGTGCCCTTCCACGAACACGTTGTCGAATTCAACTCTCCACATCTACCTCGATTTGGTCGGTTCCAAGATTATTTGTTAAATTTGTGGCAAATACACTAATTTTCTTTCCCATACCTTAATTAACTTCAAAGTTAGTGGGTCGGTTCATTGTATTAAATAAATCATACTATTGGTTGTCATTTTTTTGACAGAACCTATTCCCAATAGAATAAATATATTAAATAAAAGAATGACTACTATCACCTACGCCAATAAACAAGGTAACGATTACACTAGCATTATAAAACCTTTTAATCTACACCATCTATCTAATAATCTACGGTTTAAAAAATGCATCCACTGGTGCAGCTGTTTCGGGAGCCGCACTGGAGAAACACCCTAAATATTTATATTAATAATCCTTACATATATGAGATCTGAATATAACGCTGACATATATATATTTACATGACATATATATAAATTACAATAATATTTAAAAAGAAATTATTAATAAAAATAAAAAAAGGATAAAAATAGTCATATTATAAACAGTAGTATACATGCATCAACTATTTTTAGTTTATAATGTATCTCGCAATGTCCTTTGGTGAATTTGATAAAGAAAAAGAGCTCCAATCACTTGATAAAAAATAAACTATCACATAAATTTATAAGATAAAAAAAAAATATGTATGTCTTTATTATTTTTAAATAAATATGATTTAATTATTGTTGAGGATAATGAATTTCTCTTGAAACATGCATCAAAGTTGTATACAAGAAAAGTATTTAATAAGTTCAAGGATCAAATGAATGAGATGATTCGATATAAGGTCAAGCATATTGAAACTGATGAGCAATATGAGTCTTGCGTTGTTAAAACAAAAGCAGGTGTGCCTGAAGAGTTTGTGGTCAAGTTGAATCTACTCAATTTTCATGGTACACTACTACAAAAAAGGTCATTTGTGACAGTTTCTAACTGCTACAATTGATTTTTTGCGTCAGTTTTGAAACTGACGCGGAATCTCATGATGCAAACCAGTTTGACATTTGCAGCAGTGCCCAACTATCACAAATGTGGCATTTGTGGCAGTGCCTAACTGACGCAAATGCTGCTATATTAAAAAAATAAAAAAAAATGCTATGAAGCCCGATCCCCGCGTCTATCCAGCCCCCAGCCACCCTATGCGACCCCATGTGACCCCAGCCCCCCTATACCCAGTCCCCAAGCAGCCACCTCTCAACCTCCGCGACCCCAACCACCCCCCACGACCCCTGCACCCAGCCACCCCCATGATCCCTACGAACCCAGTCAAAGAAAAAAAATCAAGAGAAAGGTTTCAGTTTTTCAAACAATAAACTTCAAAATAAAAAAAACCATGTATAAGGTTCATAAATATATTATATTCATCAATTTAACCTTAAAATTAAAAAAAAATGAAAAAAAACTCACCAAAATGGGTCAAGAAAGTCAGAGGCGTCGCTGGTTGTTGGGAGAAAACCTAAGTTTTTAAATTTGGGAGAATGAGGGGCTCAGGGACAATGGCTGGGATTTATTATTGGGCGGACCATTTGCGTCAGTGGGCAACTTACGCTAATGGCTTGTTTGCGTTAGTGTTTGCTTAACCATTTGCGTCAGTGCCCCACTAACGGAAACATGCCGTTAGCGTCAGTTGCCCACTAATGCAAACGGTCCGTTAACGACGTCAGTTGGCCACTGACGCAAACTTCGCCAATTAACAACGCTAGTGTTACCACTGACGCAACAGCCACAAGGGCTGATTCTCGGTCGCGTTTGACTGGCACAAAAGATATATTTTGGTGTAGTAGTATATGCGAATGCCAACATTTTGATTTTGTTGCAATATTGTGCAGACATATGTTTAAAGTTTTTGTTCTTTTTAACATTGATTCAATACCAGATCATTTCATTCTTACAAGGTGGAAACAAGAGGCAAATAAATTTAGGATCATGGATTCAAATGATTTAGTGAACGATGATGACAAAGAAAAATCACAGGCATTGAGACTCAATCGTATGTGTCAACATTCTACTAAATTGGTTTGTATTGCAGCACTTTCTAATGAAGCATATATAGCTTATATGGATGCTTTAAATGAATTATCAAGTAAGCTTTCCAAGATTTCTATGTGTGTGCCTCCCATAAACATTCCTCAAGAAGAAGACAACATGTGTGATAAAAAAGTCTCTCAAGTACTACTCTTGGACCCAAATATCTCACAAACCAAAGGTAGAAAAAAGGATGTGAAAGGAAAAGAAAGTGCTAACAGCTCAGTAAGAATTAAAAGTGCTATTGAGTTGGCCCTAAGCAAGAAAAAAAGAAAGTGTTCTTTATGCCACAACTTTGGACACAATACACAAATTTGTCCAAAGAACCCTAAGAGACGAAAAATAGATGCACCATCAAATTTTGGTTATCATAGAGAATGTTACCAGTGTTGCTATCATATTTCTAATTTTTTGTCGTCTCTATTGCAATGAAAAAAAAATAGAGAAGAAAACTAGCCATCAAACATTAATATATTGATGAGTTTTTAATGGAACCAACAAGTTGTACAATAGTTGTTATAATGTGGAAAGTGGTCTAGAAGTAGAATGAAGTTCATGGTAAGAAGCATGAGGTTCCATCTCAAAACCAACTGGTGATGAGTGGAGTAACTCATGCTCTTATAAATTGTTGAATATACTCACATACTTTCCATGTGAGATATTTTCTCTAACATCCTCCCTCAAGATGGTGACTATTTTTGCTCACCAATCTTGGACGGTTCGATCGGAAGTGGCTCTTTGGCTCACTATCCCCGGATCACAAGGGCTCTTTTTGGCTCTATTTTTGGATCGGTTTTTGGATTTGGATCGTGTTTACTCATTAGAGTTTTTTCTTTAGCTCATGATACCATGTTATAATGTGGAAAGTGGTCTAGAAGTAGAATGTAATTCATGGTAAGAAGCATGATGTTCCATCTCAAAACCGATTGGTGATGAGTGGAGTAACCCATGCTCTTATAAATTGTTGAATACACTCACATACTTTCCATGTGGGATATTTTCTCTAACAATAGTTGCTACAGACAAAGTGCTTTGCTATTGTTCAAAGATTTATAGTTAATCTTGTATTAGAACTACTATAAAGATTAATAAGACAAAGCTTTTTTTCCCTCACCACACCAAACCGATAGGTGGAAGAACATAAGAAAGCTACAAGGCATTTTTAAGCCCAGCCAAAGTAAAAAAGAAATAAAAATTGGTAAATAGCTAGGTTCCCTTGTTGATGGTGCTGTTGGGGTTTATGTCCTAATTAAAACTCAATTTCTTTGTAATCTCATTTATTATCAATAAAAGAATAGAAATCAGTTTTTGACTTGGTCAATCACTTTGCTCACATGTTTTATTTTCATGATTATTTGTTTAATATAAACTTCTATTAAATCTCGAGCATATAACTAATCATATTTATAGTGACGTAATCACAGTGGAATATAAATATGATTATATGTTTAAAATAAGTTAGTCCTAAGACTAGTCAATGCACAAGATTTACACTGATTTGCCAATCTACGATATGTTCTACTTACACATCATAGTGTTATGTTCTTTCTAGAACATTAGCATAGTAGATAAGATCGGATGTATTTGTTACATTGGACTGGACCGATATTGACAGTTAATAAGATAAGTAAACATATCGTTATTATCTATTCTAGTCATATCATATAGTTGACCATAGGCCAATTCAATCTCAATTCTGAGTGGTTAGTATTCTAACTGATTGTATTATTTTAATTCTTTGACTTGTTCGTTACCACCTTACCCTATGGACTAGCCCATACTTACATCTTGGGAACTCGATAGTATAATTGAGTGGGAGTGTTAATCATAGATATGAACATCTATAACTTCTGATGAAGAAGTGAAACGATGGTTTCCTTTTAATTTGGTTCAAGATGCTAAATGATAGAGATCTCATTTCAGTAATTAATATTAGTTTACTGAAATATCAATTACAAGGAACTAAGTGTTTTAAGGATAAAATAAAATGAGGGGTAAAACGGTATTTTAGTCACACCTCATTGTAGACCGTCTATAGAGGATTGAGTGAAAATTATGGTTGTAACAATGAATAATTTATAACGTGTCTATATTGCTTATAGAGCGTTCTATGAATTCAAAGATTGCAATTCCGAGTCTTTAGTGCAGTCACGAGGAATTAATAAGTTAGTAAATTTATTTGTTAGATTTAAGATAACTTATTGGAGCTTGATTTCATAGGCCCATGGTCCTCACTGTACCTTAGATAAAATCATCTAGATAGTCTCAATTAATTGATTTAGTTATAAATTAGAATTATCAAAGTTGACCAGGTCAATTTTGGATAGTTTCACAAAGTTATGTAATTTAGAGAAGAAAACAGAAATTAGGGCAGATTTATTAATTAAGATAAATTAGTATCTAAATTAATAAATAAGTTTAAATCAAGGTTCAAATTATAAATAATTAATTTAATAAATGATTTAAATAATTATTTAATTAACTAAATCAATAGAAAATAATACAGACCTTGATTTTAAGTCCAATGGGCTTATAATCAAATGAGAAATTTCACAGGCCTAAAACCCATGATAATTTCGACTTAGGGCTGTTAATTGATTGTTATTTTCTTAATTTTTAATTAAATAAATGACACAATTGATTTTATAAAAAGAATGTTAAGTGAGAGTTGAAAAAACAAGTCAAAACACAAGTTTAATCAGTGGTTTTCTAATAGATTCTCTCTATAAACATAAGTCATTTTCTAAGCCTCATTATTCTTTCTCTTCTTCTCTCTGTATCTATCTCATATGTTGATAATTGCCTACTCTAGTTTAGGTGATTCTAAGGATACTTTGGAAGGTTGTGAAGAAAATTGAAGATTGGTTCAGTTTCTTGATAATATTCGGCGACAGAAATGATACAAGGGTTAGAGAAACTAAATGAATGACTCTATTATTCCGGTGCATATAATATAAGTATTCTTATCATTATTTCTCTTTGAATTTAATTTTAGAAACATGTTCTAGGTTGTCTCATATTAACTTGTTTAATATTAGATCTACATGAAAATAAATAAAAATCTTATATAAGTTTCCCAACAGGTGCTGCAATAGTTGAATTCATAGTTAATTGAGTGCTGCTTGAAGATAAAAGAAAGCTAAGAATGGAAGAGCCAACCCTTGTAATCGTAGTCCAATTTGTGTCATAATTACACAACAAAATTTTTTAACATGAAATATATGTAAGACAAAAAAATTAAAATCATAAACAATTATATAATCACTTAAATAATAAATAATTATATAAGCAACTGGATTTCTATTCATACTGAGTTTAGATTCATATAGACCATTCCACTAGTAGAGAAATAATGTTTTAATATTCTTCTTGGAGACTAGGAATATTGTCATCACATATCCCGCAATTACAATCATAAACATTGGTTCAGCTTGTTGTCAGCATCATATATCTACCAACTCTAAACTTCAAAACTGCTACTACTAGTACTCTTAATTTACACATATATAGATATAGTAATTACATTTTTTGATGTCTTTAAAAGTGAAATGAAATGATATAATGTCTTCAAAAAATTGTTCCAAAAGTCTCCATCACCCACTTGACTTGTAAAAACAAGATCAAAATACCAAAGTGAATACAAAAAAACCGTCAATAATCTATTAATGATAAAAAAAAAAAAAAAAGAGAACACACATTGTCTTCCTCATTGGTGAGTGTAATGACCCAAATTTCCTAATAAGGCTTAGGACCTTGATTAGGGGGCCAGGATGACAAATCTTGAAATTATGTGATATTTAGGTGTATCATTATATGATTATGTGAGTTATATCATAATATGATTTGATATGCATGCTTAGGTGTATTAAATATACACGTGAACCAATTTCTGATTAATTGGGTGATTTTCATATTTTGGCCATTTTGGGTATATTTGGCATATATGTGGCATGTGTGTAGTGCTTCATGATTATTTTGGTTACGCTAGGGTTATTCAGCACGAGATGATCCTAGGAGGTAAGCTAGTGGGAAAGTCACAACAGGATTCATTATTGACTCGGAGTGAGTCAATGGGTATTTAGTACATTACCTGGTTATTGGGTAATGAGAATAAATATTTGATGATAAATTGGGAGTTAGTAAGATCACAGGGAAATTCTGGGAGTTTTGACTATTTTATCCCCGGGGCCGTTTTCGGGACCCCGAGCATTAGGATTTGCTTGAGGTTACTTAAGCTTGAAGTAACCTGTTCGAATTATAAAAGAACGTTCTATCTTCCTCCCGTTCCTTTTTCATCACCCCAATCGCATTTTCAAATGAAACTTGAGTTTTAGGACTCGGATTCAAGCGAGGATCGAGGCATAGCGATTCTAGAGAAGATTAGAAGCTTATTAGCCGAATGATTTAGCTGGAAAACGACATAATCGAAGGTAATCCAAGTTTTAAGTTCTTAAATTTTAAAGTTTTTAAGCTCGGATTAGATTTTGTGTTTTGATGAGTTTTTGGATGAACTGAAGTTTGGGTTTTATTGGTATTGGGAGATTAGGATGTTTGGGAACTTTAATTTTGAGATTTGGATAGGTTGGGGTCAAATTTGGAGCTTTGAAGCTCGAAGAACTCGAAGAACATGAAGCTGAAACCCATAATTTCTGGGTTTGGCGTTGTAGCGCTAGGGTGGTAGCACTACAATGCTACATTCTCTGATTTTGGGGAGTTGGGTCTGATTGTAGCGCTGTAGTGCTACACAACCTTCAAAAATTGGTTTTTTGGTATTTTTTGGGGTTTTGATCTGAGGGCTCAGGGGATAATTCCACCACCCTGTTTGGTGGAATTGGAGGTCCCGAGAGCGCGGGATCGGTCTCGGGATTGGGTTTTAGAACTTGAACTCACTGTTTATGGTTGTGACTAGGTTATCGCTAGGGGCTTGGAATCAGGATCGTGCTTGGGGTCGGTCATTAGTAACCTGTGCTTGAACCAAAGGTAAGAAAATTGCACCCAGTATGTGATGCATGTGATGCATAAGATACATGAGATTAGGGCATGTCATGAATGTTGAATATAAGATAGATCACAACTTGAGTCTCTGTATTTGTGAATGATTATAATTATGCTTCTGATTATTGATTAAGCATGCTAAATGCCTTATATCTGAATATTTGACATATGATATATGTCTGTTTGCATTACCTCATTGAGGAAGCACTGACTTATTAGTCATGGATCGACATTGGTATCAATATTGATTGTGAAGTTGTGACTTATCAGTCAAGATCAGCAGTAGTACTGATTACTGGTCGTATGGTATTGGCTTATGAGTCAAGAACGGTATTAATGTGTTTAACGCAAGCCGAAAAGACTAGATCTAATCAACAGAAGCATTATCATCATAAGCATGAAATGCTTAACCGACCTTAAGTTTGATGAAAAACAAAAGCGCTTGTCTAGTCTAAAGGCTATTTATTTAGAGCCAGAGCCAAAAGGCTATGGTGACCTACACGTCACATGGCTAGGAGAGTATGGGACCTCAGAGAAAGACTTATCCGTCATCTATATAGAGATAGACTTATTAGTCATCTACACAGAGATAGACTTATCAGTCATCTAAGCAGAGATAGACTTATCAGTCATCTATTTAGAGAGTGACTTATTAGTCAACTATTCAGAGATAGACTTATCAGTCATCTACACAGAGATAGACTTATCAATCATCTACATAGAGATAGACTTATCAGTCATCTATACAAAGATAAACTTATCACTCATCTATTTTGATTGTGACTCATTAGTCACTTATCCAGAGTGTGACTCATTAGTCACCTATCCAGAGTGTGACTCATTAGTCACTTATTCAGAGTGTGACTTACTAGTCGTTTACTTCAAAGAGACTTATTAGTCATCTACTCAGAGCACAGGACTCCACAAACATTTATTTGTACCTGCTTGCATGCATGAGTAGGGTTATTACTGCTAGGCATGCCTATTATGACTTAGTAACATGTTATTACTTATTCATGACCATATTGAGTTTTCTTGCTGAGCCTCAGCTCACGGGTGCTATGTGGTACATGTAAAGGAAAAATAAAGTTGGACCATCCTTGAGTTGGAGAGCTAAGGTGACGATATGTACATATGTTGCTGCTCGACCGCCGCGACCGAGGGTTTAAAGAGGAACTAGGGTTAAACCCTATTTTTCCGCTTAGGTCGGTTGGTTGTAAATCTTTTGTTGTCATTAGCCTTTAAATTATATTTTTGGGATCCCAATGTATATGGTAAACATTTTAGTGAAACATTGTATCTTAACCAAAAATTTTAATCCTAAACCGTTAATCATACTTAGTTACACGATTATAGCCAAATGGCTCGATTAGCGAGTTCAACACTGTTTAAAATGCACACCGTAACGGTCACCGGGTAGTAGAGCGTTACAACTTGGTATCAGAGCGAGTCAAGGTTAAGGGTTCCTGAAGACAAGCTGGGCGTGTACACTCGTCACTAAAGATAACTTCACTCAGGGTATGGTAACTATTTATGTGGTTATGTGCTTAATTGCTTAAATAGGATGTAAATGCTTTACCTGCACATTGTAATAGGGAGCATGAGATTCTGATATAGCCTAGCTCTTGACTATTAATGTGATTATATGATTGCCTGCTTAGTGAATATATATGAATGTGATAATTGCATGTTGGAGTTGGAAGCATGGTGTGTATGTTGGAAGAGCAGGGGTTATGAATTGATGAACAAATGCTATGGGCATGTCTTTAGCACTGCAGTGGCTTGAGATTGTAGTGTAGTATGATTGGTCCCGTGGGGAAGGATTTTGAATATGCTTATCATGTTTAATGGGTCAAGCTATTGACTACAGATTCAATCAACAAGTATATATCCAAAGCAGATAATGAGACCTGGTGGTGGTTATACTGGGGCTGGGGATTACAGCCAGGGTTTGAGTTCTTCACCTACCCCTCATAATGTAACGCCCTGGATAGCCAAGACTGCTACACTGTGTACTTATAAAGGTGCAAGACTTGCTAATCAAGTCGTTATTTTAAAAACGTGTCATTAAACATGTAAGAGCTAGGGTTAAAAAGGTTTTGGTCTCAAAAGACTTGTTTTATATAATTAAACTGTTACGTACACGGGATCCCATAAGAAAACAGAGTTAAAAGTAAGTTTACAAACTCCCAAAGGTACATGAGTAATCACTGGCCATTCTAAGGCAAAGCAGACAGTCTTTGGGTCATGCGTCCCTGCCTAATCCTCAACCGTGGCGGCTGAGCAACTGGCTATGTACATTCCATCAATTAATTCAGCACATATACTCAGATTCAAGATGCAATCAATCACTTATATCACATAATATTCAGGGCCGACGACTTAGGCCGCACCCTCTGTTTAACCCACTGACTCCGGCCCGCTTAAACCGAGCTCAGTGCATAATAAGCTATCCTCGGCTACCAATGGCCAAGGCGCGCCCTGTGCGCTAGTGAAACTCTTGGCACCCTTAGGCCGTTGGTTCACTAAGTAGCTTGCATGGCATAATACCATCATTTCAATCCTTTACAATAGGGAACCCTTAGTCCCGTCACATATATTCAACCAAGTGCAGTTTTCTTACCTTTAGTCTGTACGGTTATTGATTATGAGCAACGCCCCTCAAGCACGATCCGTTCCCGAGTCTAAGCTTTTATCACCTAGTCACAACCAAAGTATAGGGTTCCATTAATATTCAAATATAGGTTTCCGGTTACAAAACTAACTCCCAGGGATCTGAATTCCACCAAGCACGGTGGTGAAACCAATCCCGAGCAAACTAGACCACATTCCCATGCCTAAAATCCTCAAAAGTTCATGTGCACAACCAAGGGTTACGACCCTTGAAGCTTAGCCACGACCCTAGCCTCAAAACAGAACTAAGGCCAACCTGAACAAAGACATGAGTCGCGGCCCTTACTTTGGGCGCTGCGGTGCCCACCCTTGGCCGAGCCTCTTGGCCTTTCTTCATCCTAGGGCCGCAGCGCTCTAGAACAGAGCCGCGACCCTTCCCTTCGAACCTAGATTTCCCACCATTTCTAAGCTTGAAACCTCACCTTAAACCATCCCAAAGCCCCCCAACTCATAACCAATTAATCCCAACTCCTTTGGCATGACTTAAACCACATAGTTCCACAGAAAACTCAGCCTAACACACACTAATCTCCTCTTTCCAATTTCTGAAACTCAAAAGCTATAAACACCCTAACTAGCCATTCAAATCCAAATTAAAACCTTTAAATCATGGATTGAAACTTACCTATTCTGCTGAACCACCTCACCAAGCCAAAACCTAGCAAATTCCCAAGCTTTCCTCCTTAATTCTGTCTTAAGACATCAAAACCATATTTGCCTCAAAACCCAACCAAAACTCAGAATTTCCAACCACAGAAAAGAAGATTAAATACTTACCTTAACCCTGATTTAGTTCTTGATTAATTCCTGAGCTAAGCCTCCAATTCCCCCACCTCAATTCTCAGAAATTTGAGCTTGAGTCCCTTAAAATTTCTGTGTTCCTTTCTTTCCTTGTGTTTCCTTGAGAGAGAGTGAGAGTAAATCTGATAGGAAGAGTCGGTCTATTTTCCTTCTAAGGGTTTCCTCAAATTTATCTTATCCACTAAATTAATTCCCAAAGCTCGGGGTGCCGGAACCGTCCCCGAGGGAAAAATGATAAAATCCCCCAATATTCCCACCTAGACATTCTAACCTCAAATATATCTCCATATATTTATTTTCATAACCCAATAGTCTAAATAGCTACCCAATACCTAAAATATCCCTGACTTGTCCAAAGTCATATTTTAAGTCCCGTTGTGACTTTTCCCGCTATCTGACCCTAGGATCGTCTCAAGTCGTGCTCTGAGACCTGGCCACATAATAATGTGGTTCTCACATATATCACATGTTTATTTCACATTATCATAAAAACATTACTAAACATATAATTACACATTTAAATCACATAATAATCCAATGATGCCCTCCAGGCACACTAATCAAGGCCCTTAAGCCTCATTAGCGAATTTGGGGTCGTTACACATAATTTCCAGCAAGTGTTTATAGACATGCAATTAAGATTGCAGAGGCAAGAGGAAGAGATTAGGTGTTTGAAGCAACAACAAATTCTGTTAGGGAACACCTCTTCTTTTGTTATGCCAGGAGTGGCACTAGTGTTGGCTCAGCCTAGAGTTGTGAATAGGTGGGAATTTCTTTGTGGAAGATTCCATGAGTATTACCCTCCAGTCTTTGAGGGAGGCCTAGATCCATTCAGAGCTAAGCAATGGATGGGCATGATCAGTTCCATTCTCGATAGTATGGGGGTGGTAGGTCACGATAGGGTGACCTATACTACATATGTATTGCGGGATGATGCCGGATGTGGTGGGAAGTGGTATCCTAGACACGAGATACAGCTGTGATGGACTGGAAAGAATTTAGGCAGCTGTTTAATGAAAAATATTACTGTGATGCAGCCAAGACTGCTAAGATTAATGAGTTTCTGAACCTGGTTCAGGGAAATGCAAAAGTAACCGAGTATGTTAACAGATTTGATGGGTTGGCCAAGTTTTCTTTTGATATGTACCCACAGATGTAGCTCGGAAGGAAAGGTTTATTCAGGGATTGAATCCCAGAATAGCTCAGGGCGTTAGAGTCACCCAGTGCATGAAATTTCTGTTAGGAGTGTGTCCTAAAAGTATATAAAGACATTTGTTTTTTCTGTGAATAAATAAATACAATGGTTTATTATTATTGTCATATTTAGATTGCTAAATTATTGTTTGAATAATTTTGTAAATATCAGAAAAATTCCATATTCATTATTGACGATGTGATCTTGTATTAGCATGAGAGAATTAAGATCACATGAATGAATAAAAATAGTCAACAACGACAAATTAAAGTTATGGAATTCTTTAATTGGAGTTGTAAGTACGGTTTATTGAGTATCATAATGATACAAATAATCTAGATTCAGATTATTGATGTGGTAAGATATCTCGGTAAAGGTGCTTTATATAATATGATTATGTATGACATGGACCGATATGAATTAAAGTCTTCATCCAAAAACTATTTAACAATAAAGACTTGTAATTCATATCATAACTGATGATCATTTATAGATCAATCTAAATCCTGAGTGTTCATGAACTCCTGTTCATGTTTATTAAATCTTTTGATTCATTCGTTAAGGTCTCTTCAAAGAATGAGGCTAATGACTTTTGTTTTGGAGATTTAATATCATGGATGGCTGAGAACATGTATCAACAATACAGAATCTAATCTTTCCTAACGGATCGTATATTAGTTTCCTTAAGGGTTAATTCTGGAACTGAATGATTTTGAGCTTAAATCTATAATTAGATTATAGATTAATTATTCACTAGTGAATTAATGGTACTTAAGGAATAAGAAGTAAATTAGAAAGGTTAAATTGTAATTCTTCTATTCTAATTTATGAACTAATTAATTAGAGGGTTGAACTATTGTAAGATGGTTATATCAATGGACGACTTAAGAAAAAGATTTCTGTAAAAGTATATCTATAACATAAAGAGTGCAATTCTAAATTTATAGTGGAGTAATATCAGAATTAATAAATTAACTATTATAATTAAAGAGTTTAATTATTTAGTTTCAATTTATTGGAGCTTAATGTTATAGGTCCATGGTCCCCAAAATGGCTCAAACAATCACTGTCAAAGGCAAATACAAAAAATGGGCAAAAAGGACTTATGTGATAAGTAAAATATTTTTCTATGTATCAAACATAATTATTGTTTAATTATGTGTAATTAATTAATTAAGAATTAATTAATTATTTGATTTAACAAAAATATAATTAATTTTGAATTAATTTATTTTTGGGATTTTTGGTATTTAAATAATAATAAAAATTGGGAAAAATCACATGCCTGCACAAGCATGTGGTACACGTGTGGCACAGTGCACAGGCACTGTGATACACGCATAAGAGATGGACTTAGTCTCTTGATTCCACAATTTTAGTTATTTAAATATTAAATAAATAATGAGATATTTTAATATGATTAAAATATTATTATTTAAACAAAAATATGATAACTGATCAGTTATTTTGAATTTGTTTAAAATAACAAATATTTTAATATATTGGATATTATTAAATATTGGATATCAGTTTTCACAGAACGTAATTTTTCAGGGATAGAAAAATATCTAGGATTCTCTCAGAGAAAAGAGAATAGTGACAAAAACAAAGGTCATTGTTTTTCACAAAACTTAGGTCCAAACTTTATCAGATCTCATGTGTTGAGAACATCTGATAAATAGTTATTGCCTATTATTTGTATAGCGAGCCCACACTCGTTCTTTGTGTGCCTGAGAACATTTTGGAAGATCTTGGTGTGAGATCTCAAGGATTCAGTCATACGAAAAGATAGCAGCAAGGAAGGACCTGAGGTAATTTTTTCTATTCTTGTCCTTGATTCAATATATATAAGAGTGTGAAGAAGTAGATCTAGAAATCTTATGGGATTAATCTGAAAATTTGATTGTTGTTCCGCTGCGCATAATCTCCGATTTGATCAATAAACACCAACAAATGGTACCAGAGCCATCTTCACATATATATGTATTGAATCTGTGTGGGTTTAATTTTATGCATTTATTTATTTTGATGAATGAATGGATGGTTTAATGTGATTGAATGCGTGGGAATGTTGAATCGTTAATTGTATGGTGTTTTTGGGTTAGGATTTGTTTATGATTAGATCATTGTGTAAGCCATTAAAGGGCATAGGATTTATGTAATTTTATTTGGTTTTTGACACCATAAAATTGTAATTTCGATCACACAAAAGTCAGAACGGAGCCCGGGATTCAGAACTCATCCACCGCACCTCCGAGGCCGACCTCCAAGCCGCTGCCGGACGTCGTACGGACGCCGTACGGTCCAGCCCCGGCAACCCCGTTTTGACGCCGTGTGTCCCCACCTGACGGTCCATAATTTTTTTTTTTATGAAATAAATTGTTATTTTAAAAAAAAATTTAAAATGTTTAAATATCCTATTTTTTGAAATTTGATATTTAAATAATGAGATATTTTTGTTGTCTTAACAAACTTTTTTGAATATCTTATTTACAATTTTTTTCTTCTTCAAAATAACAGCTTTTAATTTAAATTTATTTCAGTTTTAATTAAAAGTTGTTTTAATTAAAAAGAAAAATAAAAATAATGATTATTTAAAAGTTTGTTTTAATTAATCAAAATAATTTGAAAATTGTTTTCTTATTATTATTCTGGACCAACAATGCCACAAATCCTATCGATAGTAAAGTAAAGAAGTCCGATGGAGATCAAGGCATTTTATTTTATTTATTTTAATTTTATAAAGTGGTTGTAAAATTAGAAATACCCAAAAGCACCCGGTTCAACATTTATTGTTTATTTATTTATTTAAATAATTATTTTCATGTGGTTAATGTGATTGATAACATGTTCATGCATTGTATGCCATACATGAAAACCCACACAGTTATAATCATGCATCTCATTAGTAGAAACATGATTATTAGGATTGTCCTATATGTTTATATGAATTGTTTTGTGAAATCAATTGCATGTAAATTACTTAGTTTTATTTTGAAAACTTGGTAAAATATCACACCAATTTTTAAGTCTTTATGACTTAATTTCTTTAAACCAACTTTATTTTAAAATGTGTTTTTTAGTAAAGTTTAGATGAACATGATTGGTAGTTTAAAATTGGACATGCACATAGAAACTCGCTTTCTTTCCAATTTTAATTATGTTCATAAAGTTTAAAGAAACTATAATTAATTTGGAATTAATTAGGTTAAAAACACTTTCAAAATAGTGAGTGGGAGAGGGTTGATATCTCAAACATAACCCATGGTCTCCATTATTAATACGACACCGTGAGATATGAATAGCGCCTCGCGACGGCTTTGTTTTCGTCCCCCTAAGGAAGGTGTCTGGACATATCAATAGCAAGGTTATATTTCTTACATAGATAAGAACTAATGATGTATTTTAGGCTTGACCGACCCTAAGGCGGCATGTCCTAAGTTAAGTCATGAACTCCGAAATAATGGGTTACACTCACAAAGTTATGATTAAGCTTGAGAGTGTATAATCATAACTTGACCAAACTAAGCGGTACTTTAATGTTTAAAAGAGAAAATAAAGAGTTATTTTAAGTATTAAACAATAAAGATAAGAATGTCTTATAAATTCTCTAAAATTAATTTGACCGACCCTAAGGTGGCACTTTAATTGTTACAAAATTTTATCGTGGAAATTAATCTTTATTTTATGTGTTTTAATTGTGCTCATGCATCACGTTTAATTTTCGAAACTTTGATATTTATTTTTCTAAATATAATAATAATAATATATTTGTATTTTTTATTACCAGCAAAATGTCTATTGGTGAATTACACACCGATGCCTTTCTCAAATCCTTGTTTTTTGAACCTGAAAATATGCAACACTGGTTTCGAGGCATGTTGACTATTTTTTCTTATAAGAAAATGATGTCAACTGTCTGTGAAAAACCTCCAACAGAACTACCTCTGGCTACTAGCTATGAAGCAGAAGAAAAATATCCAGATTGGATGAAATCCGATCGTATGGCACGTTATTGCATGCTTTCAACCATACCTGACGAAACAAAGGAAAAATATATACACTATGACTCAGCACATGAGATGTGGCGAGCAATGACAGAGGAAGTCTTTGCTGAGTGTCATCGTTTATCTCAAACGAAAAAGGTGAATAAGATTCACATATATTTTTTCAACTTTGAATACTAGATTCGAACACTATGAATATTAGATTCAAATTTTTGGATAGTAGATTCAAAAATATATGCCACTAATCTATTTTTCTTTTGTCTTTCCTTTTGCAAAATCAGAACCCTTAAAAGGAGGAAGAGATTGATGAGGATTTTGGTAGCAAGTAAGGAGCTGGAGAAATTGGGGAGCAGTAGTTTTATTTAGTAATTTTTATTGTTAGTTGAACAATTTAAATTTCTTTATTTTGTTTTAGAAATTTTAGATTTCTTTAAACAAAGAAAACTACAGTCTAGAAATTTAGTTTATTGTTAATAATTTTGATTATTAATGTTTGGAAACTTATTTCTATTTTGCATGACATTTATTTCTTTTATTAATAAAGTAGTTATTATTTAACGAAATTACCTATTTATTTGTTATGCAAATGCTTTGGGATAAACAAAGTTTACATACTTATAATGAATGACAAATTTTTTTATAATTTTGAATTATTTAAAAACAGCTAATCCTAAATCTATTAAACTGATTCCAATAGTGAAACATATCTGTAGCACTTGAGATTGGGCCATATTGGTCTAGATAGAATAAATAGGCTTGTAAAGGATAGTCCTTTAAGAGAACCATTTATTGGATCTCTCCCTGTTTGTAAATCCTGTCTAGAAAACAAAATGACCAAGAGACCTTTCTCTGCTAAAGGTTCAAGAGCCACAGAACCACTTCAGCTAGTACATATGGATATTAGTAGTCCACTTAATGTACAAGCAAGAGGAGGTTGTGAATATTTCGTCACTTTCATTGACGATTATTCGAGATATGGTTACCTATAGTTAATGCAAAGAAAATCTGAGACTTTTGGAAAGTTCAAAGAATTTCAAGCAGAGGCTGAAAAGAAATTAGGTAAATCACTAAAAAGCGCTTCGATCTAATCGAGGAAGAGATCACTTGGACTGTGAATTCAAGAACCATCAACGTGAGCATGGAATTCAATTCCAACTCACTACACTTGAAACAACACAGTAAAATGATGTATCAGAAAGTTGGAATAGAACGTTAATAGATATGGTTAGATAAATGATGAGTTTCTCATCATTACCATTGTCATTCTAGGGCTATACGATTCAATGTGTTCCATGCATATTGAATTATGTTCCACCTAAGTCTATCCAAAAGACATCCATAGAATTATGGAATGGTTGTAAACTTAGTTTACACCATTTTAGAATTTGGGGATGTCGTGCATACATGCTTAAAGGAAAGACCAGGAAGATGGAAACACGCTATGAAGTATGCATGTCTGTGGGATATTCCAAAGGGACAAGAAGTGGATTTTTCAATAGTCCAAAGAAAATAAAACATTTGTATTGAAAAATGAAACTTTTCTTGTATATGACTATGTTAATAACCACAAACCTCGCAGTAAGATTGTACTGGAGGAGATGGTCTCAAATAAAGTCGCAAAGTCACCAGTAATAACCAATGAAAAGCGGCAAGAGGAAACTGCTAGTTCTAGTCAGAATAGTAGAGAACTTCATCGTAGTGGGAGGGTTAGTAAGTAACCCACGTACTGTGAACACGAGGTTCAAATGCTTGTGTTTGACACAAACAAAGACGATCCATTGACATTTGAAAATGCAATGAATCATTCTGACAAGGAAAAATGGCAAGAAGCCATGAACCAAGAAATGGAATCGATGTGTTCCAATTCTGTCTGGGTTCTTGAAGATCCACCTGAGAATAACAAACCCATTGGTTGCAAGTGGATATTCAAGAAGAAAAGAGGAGCGAATGGGAAAGTAGAGACTTTCAAAGCAAGGCTTGTAGCCAAAGGTTACACACAGAAAGAAGGGGTTGACTATGAAGAAACCTTTTCTCCTGTAAGAGGGGTTGACTATGAAGAAACCTTTTCTCCATTAGCCATGCTAAAATCCATTTGTATACTCTTGTCCATAGCTGCGTGCATGGATGAAGAGATCTGGCAAATGGATGTCAAAGCACCTTTTCTGAATGGCTGCCTTGACAAAACCATTTACATGTCTCAACCAGAAGGGTTTGAATTAAAAGTTCAAGAGCAAAAGATTTGCAAGCTTCTTAGGTCCATTCATGGATTCAAACAAGCTTCTAGATCTTGGAATCTTAGATTTGATGACACAAGAAAAACATTTGGTTGTTGAAAAAAATGTTGACGATCTTTGTGTCTATAAACAAATCAAAGATGGTATAGTAGTATTCCTCATTCTTTATGTTAATGATATCCTACTCATTGGAAATGATGTAGAGACATTATCAAGGGTAAAGAACTGATTAGCTGAAAAATTACAAATGTAAGATTTGGGAGAAGCCAAGTATGTTCTGGGCATTAAGATTCTTAGAGATAGACAGAACAAAACTTTGGCACTGTCTCAAGCAACTTATATTGATAAGCTGCTAGAATGCTTTAATATGTAAAACTCCAAGAAAGGTGATATGCCAACCCATTCTGGAGTATTCCTTTCCAAGGAGCAGTGTCCCAAGATACCTCAGGAGAAGGAAGACATGAGACAGTATCCCTATGCCTCAGCAGTAGGCAGTCTAATGTACGCCATGTACTGTACAAGACCTGACATTTGTTATGCAGTAGGGATAGTTAGCCGTTATCAATCCAATCCTGGATTGAGTCATTGGATTGCAGTGATGAATATTCTCAAGTATCTTAGAAATACTAAAGAAACTATATGCTAGTATATTCAGGTGGAGACCTGAACTCCATTGGTTACACTGATTCTGATTTTCAATCAGAAAGAGATAGTCAGGAATTGACTTTTGGATCAGTGTTTATTCTTGCAGGAGGAGCATTAGTCTGGAAAAGCATTAAGCAAACCAGCATTGCAGACTCCACCATAGAAGCCGAGTATATAGTGGCTTGTGAAGCAGCTAAGGAGGCTCTATGACTCAAAAAGGTTATACTCTGATCTGAAAGTTGTTCCAGAAGTGGAGAAACCACTTGTTCTTTACTGTGACAACAGTAGAGTAGTGGCCAATTCTAAAGAACCAAGAAGCCATTAGAGGGGAAAGCATATAGAGCGCAAATACCAGTTAGTCAGAGAAATCGTACATAGACGAGATGTGTCCATTCTGAAGTCGTATCAGAACACAACCTTGCAGACCCGCTTAAGAAGACGCTTCCTGCAAAGCAATTCGTGGGTCATGTACGTAATATGGGATGGAGAGAAATGCCTCACTTGCTTTAAGTACAAGTGGGAGATTGTTAGGAGTGTGTCCTAAAAGCATGTAAAGACATTTGTTTTTTCTGTGAATAAATAAATACAATGGTGTATTATTATTGTCATATTTAGATTGTTAAATTATTGTTTGAATAATTTTGTAAATATCAGAAAAATTCCATATTCATTATTGACGATGTGATCTTGTATTAGCATGAGAGAATTAAGATCACATGAATGAATAAAAATAGTCAACAACGACAAATTAAAGTTATGGAATTCTTTAATTGGAGTTGTAAGTACGGTTTATTGAGTATCATAATGATACAAATAATCTAGATTCAGATTATTGATGTGGTAAGATATCTCGGTAAAGGTGCTTTATATAATATGATTATGTATGACATGGACCGATATGAATTAAAGTCTTCATCCAAAAACTATTTAACAATAAAGACTTGTAATTCATATCATAACTGATGATCATTTATAGATCAATCTAAATCCTGAGTGTTCATGAACTCCTGTTCATGTTTATTAAATCTTTTGATTCATTCGTTAAGGTCTCTTCAAAGAATGAGGCTAATGACTTTTGTTTTGGAGATTTAATATCATGGATGGCTGAGAACATGTATCAACAATACAGAATCTAATCTTTCCTAACGGATCGTATATTAGTTTCCTTAAGGGTTAATTCTGGAACTGAATGATTTTGAGCTTAAATCTATAATTAGATTATAGATTAATTATTCACTAGTGAATTAATGGTACTTAAGGAATAAGAAGTAAATTAGAAAGGTTAAATTGTAATTCTTCTATTCTAATTTATGAACTAATTAATTAGAGGGTTGAACTATTGTAAGATGGTTATATCAATGGACGACTTAAGAAAAAGATTTCTGTAAAAGTATATCTATAACATAAAGAGTGCAATTCTAAATTTATAGTGGAGTAATATCAGAATTAATAAATTAACTATTATAATTAAAGAGTTTAATTATTTAGTTTCAATTTATTGGAGCTTAATGTTATAGGTCCATGGTCCCCAAAATGGCTCAAACAATCACTGTCAAAGGCAAATACAAAAAATGGGCAAAAAGGACTTATGTGATAAGTAAAATATTTTTCTATGTATCAAACATAATTATTGTTTAATTATGTGTAATTAATTAATTAAGAATTAATTAATTATTTGATTTAACAAAAATATAATTAATTTTGAATTAATTTATTTTTGGGATTTTTGGTATTTAAATAATAATAAAAATTGGGAAAAATCACATGCCTGCACAAGCATGTGGTACACGTGTGGCACAGTGCACAGGCACTGTGATACACGCATAAGAGATGGACTTAGTCTCTTGATTCCACAATTTTAGTTATTTAAATATTAAATAAATAATGAGATATTTTAATATGATTAAAATATTATTATTTAAACAAAAATATGATAACTGATCAGTTATTTTGAATTTGTTTAAAATAAAAAATATTTTAATATATTGGATATTATTAAATATTGGATATCAGTTTTCACAGAACGTAATTTTTCAGGGATAGAAAAATATCTAGGATTCTCTCAGAGAAAAGAGAATAGTGACAAAAACAAAGGTCATTGTTTTTCACAAAACTTAGGTCCAAACTTTATCATATCTCATGTGTTGAGAACATCTGATAAATAGTTATTGCCTATTATTTGTATAGCGAGCCCACACTCGTTCTTTGTGTGCCTGAGAACATTTTGGAAGATCATGGTGTGAGATCTCAAGGATTCAGCCATACGAAAAGATAGTAGCAAGGAAGGACCTGAGGTAATTTTTTCTATTCTTGTCCTTGATTCAATATATATATGAGTATGAAGAAGTAGATCTAGAAATCTTATGGGATTAATCTGACAATTTGATTGTTGTTCCGCTGCGCATAATCTCTGATTTGATCAATAAAAACCAACAATTTCCACCTACGCTCAGGTGGCAGGGAAGGCTCTTGCTGTTGAGAGCACAAGAAATGAGATTATAAAGGAGGTTGTTGGAGAGCGTAGTACTCAAGTAGTGACACCTCCATTTATTGGAGCAAGCAAGAAAAAGGATTGGAGATTTTTCCCAATATGCGCTCGGTCAAAAGGCGTCATTTGAAGGGATGCCGACCAAAAGTATGTTTCTTATGTGGGATAGTGGGGCACCCCAAGAAGGATTGCCCACACCGAGGGATAGATGAGCAAAAGGGGATGGACAGCTCGACTCCAACTCGAGTGTTCGTTCCAAAGCAGTCATAGACTGAGATTGAGGCTGGTCCCTCAGTGGTGGCAGGTCAGCTTTCTAGTTCAGATTTTTGTATTGTGCTGACTAGTTTTGGTGCCATGTTGCTCTTTGCTTGTTGCATCTAGATAAGAATAGACTTGTTATACAATTTGCATGGCTATGTTGTGAAGAGTTAGATTATGGTGGAAATGACTCATCAGTTGTTTTGATAAAGTTGGTTATGACTAACTTTAGTATGATCCTGGATATGGATTGGTTAACCAAGTGTGGGGCAAGCTAGATTGCAAGGAAATGATAGTAACTCTTGGGTTTGAGAGTGGGAAACCCTGGTGGTAGTTGCCATTTTGCATGGATTTTATATGCTGATGACATCTGTATTTAGAGTTAGAGATCTATTGCAGGATGATGCATAGAACTCCTAGCTAGTGTGGTGGATACCACTTAGGTTGTGCCAGTGGGATCAGGGCAGACTGGATTAGTCTGTGAAATTCTGGATGTATCTCTAGGGGATTTTCCAGGGTTACCATTACATAAAGAGATAAATGGTGAATGGATTGGTGCCACGGATGGAATCAGGTCTAGGGTACTGTATTGAACGACTTCATGTTGTAAGACCTAAAGGCTCAATTATTGAGTAAGATGGTATTCTCCAAGGTGGATCTTTGATCTGGTTATTACCAGCTAGATATCAGGGAGAAGGATATGCAGAAGACTGCTTTTTTATATCAGATAAGGGTACTGGGAGTGCTGAGTTATGTTTTGAGGATTTGGTTAAAGCCAAGTTGTTTTTATGAATTAGATGAACAGAGTATTCAAGGATTATCTGAATTGGATTTGTGATCATCTTGATCGATGGTATTGTGGTATACTCTCGGTTGGAGAATTGCCAAGGTCAAGGAACGCCTTAGAGGGCAGGACTTCCCTTGGACGGGTATGATATTACATGTACTTTGTGGAAGAGTTCTGAGTCTTCTTACAGATCAGAACCAGTTAGTAGGTTGTTATGACACCTCAGTGACAGGGAAAGGTGATTGACAATGCATCATGTTAGTTAAAGGATATGACTAGAACTAGAGTGGAGTTACTGGTGGGCCAGGTGGCCAATGTTATGTTTGATTTACTCTTTTAGAGAGGATCAAGGGAAAACAGTTAAGTGGCCCATAAATGAGAGAATTGAGGGGAAAGTATTAGCTGGATTAGTTGAGGATTATGTAGTGTCAGGTATAAGTTTATTGTGGTATAAGGATCGGACTTGGGATCCGATTGACACTGGGATTAAACGAGGGATTCTGGATGAATCTCATACTACTCTCTTATTCCCTTCATCCAGGCATCATGAAGATGTACCCGAATATGAAAGTTTTATAGTGGTGGCCAGGGATGGAGAGGGATATAATGGAGTACATGACAAAGTACTTAACCTGCTAGCAGGTCAAGACAGAGTATCAGAAACCAATAAGGCTATTGTAGCCTTTGAGTATTCCATAGTGGAAAAAAGGAAACATCACGATAGGTTTCGCGGTGGGGCTGCCCAGGTTAGTGGGTCAGCATGAGTTGGTTTGGGTCATTATGGAATAGTTTTTAAGTGAGTTCACTTCTATCAGTAAGGACAAGTAACCCAACTAATCAGTATACAGATCTCTATGTGAGAGAGGTAGTATGACTTCATGGAATTTGAGGTCTATCTTATCAGATGAAGACTCTATTATTACTTCCAAGTTTTGGAAAAGGTTGCAGAAGGCAATGTGTAAACAATTGGAATTTAATACAGTTTATTATCCTCAGATTGATGGTAAATCAGAGAGAGAGTTATCCAATTATTGGAAGGGCATCTTATGAGATGGGTGAAATGTTATATTTGGATCCTGAGGTAGTTCAGGGGACCATTGAGGTTATTGAAAAGATTAGAGCTTGGATGCTCGCTTCCCAGAGTAAACAGAAAAATTATGTTGATTTGAGATGCGGGAACATGGAGTTCCAAGTAGAAGATTTTATCTTTGTTAAGCGTACAAAATATACGCTTATTTATAACCTTTTCAGATTGATTTGGTTGTTTTTCTCAAGAGAAAGTTTCTATTTAATCTGTTTGGTGAACTTGTGCAGTATGTCGTTATAATTCTGATTAGTTTGAGAATTTGGATAA